>NC_083340.1:28142825-28442825 GCF_019175385.1 Lycium barbarum
TCAACAATCTCTTAACCAACCTCAAGGAACTATTCATACGTTGTTGAATAGAAATAATGAATGTCAGTCGTTTGATAATTTTATCAGTTATAACTACAATGTCCAACCATATTGTTATAGCGAATGGCTCGTTTTCGGGTTTCCTAGCAGTCCGACTAACGTTAGTATGATCCATTCCACTTTTTCAGAGGTGTTTCAGGTGCTTGACACTGATTCAGTGTCGGCCTTGAGAAAATCTCGATTCCGTGGACAATAGTAATGGACACTAGGGTGGTGGTGGAGATGGGCCAACTACGAACCAAGACAGTCGGGTTCAGAATAACATGCGAAGAAATTTCTGGACCGACTCCAAAGGGGAAAGCTTCAATAAACAAGGCCAAGTGCAATATTGATCTGAGAATCAACCTTTTGAAATGGACGTTTTAATTTTTTTTGTATTTCTATTGTATTATATTTGTAGTTAATATGTTTTACGTATCAGTAATCAAGAATAAATATAATTTTATGGTCTAAGAAACCTCACAAACTAATTTTATGCAATGAATTTGTATTTGAAAGTATATGTTTTACTTATCAGTAATATGTAAACTTGATGTATATAGTTGTTGCAGCTCTATCAAAACGCTATTTTCTTACACTAGAAAAATTAAAAAAAGGCAATTTGAAAATCTATAATAGCAAACTGAATGGTTTAAAAAAGATATATCACCATTAGTAAAACAATTATGTGACGTGTGCCCTTTTAAAAAATAAACGAAGAAGGGAAAAATTGGCCCCTTTTCCCTTGTTTTGGAGCAATTGTCAGTAAGAAGGGTATTTTGAGCTATTTAGCTAGTTGGAGGATATTTTTGAGCAAAAAAACTTAAGGAAGGGGTAAATCTGATCCATTTCCAATAGTACTGGGGTATTTTCGGTCCTTTTCCCATTTTTATATTTGAAGTTCAAACTAATATCAATTTCATATCCGTGTAATTAAAAAAAATTAAAACTGCTAAACTATCTTATTAAAACGTTCCTTAAGAATGACAAACATAGAGAAAACGTTGAATCTAGGAACTTATTTGGCTTAAATTAACTAGGCTTTAATGAACTAAATTTGAGGTTTTCATTAGTAGACCAAAAGTGCACAATTCAAACTTGACTGATAGACATGTGCGTAGACTATGAATGTATAATGGAACGGGATATCCCGTCCCGTCCGGTAAGCTTAGTGGGGAGATGAACTAGTGTTTTGTCCCCCTTATCCCCTTAAGTTCATCTCACGTCCCGTCCCCTTCCGTCCCGTCCACTTAAATTAGAAAAATCATGTATATAGGTTTTGAATTTGTAATGTTATCAATTTAAATTTATTTATTTTTTTAAATTTTGGTCTATTTACTTAATTTATGTAGTCTTGTATGACACTGTCATCTTTTTATAAATTTTTATTTTAAATATTTCAATTAATATAAATTTTTTAAAATTAAAAAATCCCACTAAAGCGCCTGACCCGTCCCGTTAGCTTAGTGGGATGGGACGTCCTAGTCGTTCGTCCCTCTTGTCCCGTCCCACTAACGTTCTGACCCCCCCTATCCGATTAACAAATCGTTTCGTTTCGTCCCGTCTCACTAAAATCGTCTCGTCCCCTCCCGTTAGACAGCCCTAGCGTAGACTAATCCCAAGGAACCATTTGTGTTTTTTTTAAAAAAAAAAATAATCCAAGCTTCAAGGGTCTAATGGAGTATAATAAAATAGAATATGGGGTTAATTCGGTCTTTCCAAAACTAGAGGGGTGAGAAAGCTCCACACAATAGGAGTGTAGAACACACCAGGCAGTACTAACCAGAGCCACTATCAAGATTTGCAGGAAAAAAAAAAAGAGAGGGCACTTTCTTGATCTGAAAGCAGCAAAAGCAAAAATGGAGGAATTAACAACAGCATTGAATTCACATATGGACCAAATGGCAGATCTAGTTGAGAAATTATCTGCAGAGATGAGGTCTAGTCTTAGACCCGCTTATGACAATTTCATTGGCTTCTTCCACGCCATTGACTGGACGGTATTACCTATTCTATTCTACCCTTTTCTTTTTGCACCTTCTATAAATAATAACTATGAACTTGGTAAAATAAAAAAAAAACTGATTTTGTTATGACTATGTTATTATTTTGTTTCTTGAAACTTTTTATGTCTTGAACTTTGTTTCTGCACTATTTTGCATTTTCTTGTGTGTTATCCAATGTGGGGTTTTATAGCAGTGTCTGTGATGTACTCCTCCAGTCCAATATAGAGAGAGTTTTGAATCTTGTGGTCCTAAATTAAAGATGTGCGTAATGTACTAAAATGTCCTGTGAATGTTGTGGTTATAAACTTGTTATGTAGGATGTTTGAATTGTCAAACTTACTAAATATAGAAAGAGAAGACACTCTTTTTGGGATATACCAAAAAGGAAAGTAAGGCACTTAAATTGGGACGGAAGGAGTATGTCATTGCGGTGTTCTTTTTTTTTTTTTTTTTTGGGTGGGGAGTTGGGGTTATTGAGCTCAAATGGTGAAACACGGGTCATGAGGATTCATACAGCCGATCCCATATTGTTTGGTACTGAGGCGTAGTTGTTTTTGTTTTGTTTGGGGGCAATGGCTTGTACCAGGGAAAAAGGAGAGGTGCAAAAATTAATGAGCTCCCACTCAATTATCTAATTCCAGATCATATGGTAACGTTGAAATTCTGCACATTTAAATTATTGTGTCTTCTAGAATTACATAAACTTGGTTTGGTAGATAGCATATTTTCTAAGAACTAAATGATATACTCTTATATGGGGGAAAGTTGACACGAGCTTATCTGCTATGCTTTGGACTTGGTTCATGTACTGTTTTGCATTTTTTCTGTGGAGTTTGTGCTGTTATCCTACATGGTTTCTATTGGGGCAAGGGAGGGATAGCCTCGTGGAGATGACATCTAACTCCGAGCATGAGATTAGAGGTTCGAGTCACCGAAGGAGGGGAAATCCACTCTTTGGTTCTTGGTCAGGGGTTTGGGGGGTGGGGTTTACCATATCACAATTCACAATAAAATGTTAAGGCAATTTGGTGGGTAGAGTTACCGCCTACCGGTACATCAGCTCTGAAGAACTTCCACAGGCAAGCAATCTACACCTTCAACTTCACCCATCAGCTCCGAAGAAGTGCATTATTGACATGCAGTCCATTATTGTAGCGCAGAATTTTATCGGGAATCTTATCTTATTTCGACAGCAAATAAATTGTCATTTGAAAATATGTCGTTCATGTAATGGTTGAAGTTTTTCACTATGTAAAGTTTGGTTGGTGTTTTAGTGGTTCATGTCAAAATAAGTGGCCATTTGGCCAATAGTGGTGCAATATTTGTCTTTTTTACTTTTAAGTAGTACGTTTTAGCTGAAAATTTAGCTCACGACTGTTAAATGTATTACTGTCGATTCAATCAAATTGGATCAGAAGGACTCCGTCTATATAAAGAGCCTTATAAGTCATAGAGAGGCAGAAATCTCCTATCCTCGTAAAATACTATGTATTGAAATAAAACATCTTTTTAAATTCTATTTTCTGTCTTTAATTATGAGAGGCTGATCTTTAGTTGAGTGTAGAATATTAAAATCGAAGCAGATGTGATTACATAGTTTAAAGATTTTTCTTGGGTAAAGGCCAGGCCAGACAAATTGTTGGCAAGGTTTGCCATGTTAATGCTAGGCTAGGGAAACCTTTTAAAGAAAATTCTTTGGTGATCGGTTCAATCGTAATTTGCCTACATTCATTGAGTAGTATTTTGCTATCTCTGTACTACAGTCACCCCGAGTAGGTTATATGTTCCTTTCTCTCCGTTACAATCTTGTTTATCTCTTGCTCTACTATATTGTACTCAGGCTAATCATGTTATGCCTCTTCCCCCCCCCCCCCCCCCCCCCCCTCTATTATACTATTCAAATTTGTTTTTGGTACTCCACTTTTGAATTTGAAGATGAGAAAGAGGATCTAAGATCTCTACTTGATCCTCAAGGGGAGTGAAGTCATACGAGATGTGGTCAATGCTCTAATGCAATAAGAATTTTAGAAAGAAGTTAGAGCTCTATGTTAGCATTTTTTATGAGATAATTTATTCATCACTATTTACCAAAATATATTCATTATTAATTTTGAGCAGGAGGTCTCTTTGGCTAACAAAAGATGTGATTTGAACTTGTCAAATATGAGAGTTTTGCATTTTGTCGTTGACAAACTTTCTGGTTGTCTTTCTTAGTAATGAGTTTCCTTTCATTATGCAGGAACCTTGGTTAGTAGGTCTTCTTTCATTTCATGTCGTGTTTCTTCTAGTATCTATTGTGTCTCGGAAGAACATCAATTTCCAGATGTTTTTGTTCCTTTTTGCACGTAAGTTTACTGCTATTTACTGTTATGCAGTTTTTGATATTTCTTGTTTTTACTTGCTTAAGTACATTGCACTAAAGATCTTTAAAGCTAATCCGGCAAGTTAGCTATTTGTGTTCGTCAGCTCGGCTCTTCCCCCTCCCTCCCCTTTCCTGTTCTGATTCTTTTCCCACCTTGGTTATTTTTTCTCGACAAAAAGTTCTTTTATGTTTTCCATCGTGGAATACTATGATTCACATGATACGAATTACAAGAATAAATTCCTTGAACTGTAGAGAAGAAATAATAAATTCTGGTATTGAATGAAGGGAACAAATGAAGTCAAAAGACATGTTGACAGGAAACCCTCAATGATAAGGCCACATGATGCAGATAGAATGCTTTTTAGCATTATCAAAACTAAACTTGTAGTATTTCCTTATTTACAGCTGTTGTTTCACATTCTTAGTGGACTCTGTGATTCTAGAAGTTAAGAATGGGACTCTACTGTATTTTTTTTTTTGAACACTTAACATTTCTATTTTTCTACTATGAACAGAGAAATACACCAATAGTGTACTTGAGTAGTACATATTTGTCTACTGTATAGAATACATATTTTCTAGAATTGCCGAAAATTCAGGCAATAAACGACCTAAAGGCTTGGTTCTGCTCCTGTAACAATTGTTTCCTATAAGTGCATGTCACCAAATTGCAATAAGTAGAATAAGTTTGGCTCCATAAATGGCGAATAACCCTCAGCAGACAACTTCAAAAGCTCATTGACATAATACAGTTCCAGAATAATCAGTCAGTACTTTCTACATGGGTGGCGACCTTTCCCCTTGTACAGACACATTAAAACTTCAGTTTTAGGTAGAAAGCTAAACTCTTCGTAATTACTCTATTTTCTCTTCATGGTTTTCGATGTTCTGGGTCTTAGTTTTCTGATTGAAAAATTCATATGGTTGTGGTTAATTGAAAGCATAAGGTTTCCGGCTGTTAAGCAGCAGCTACTTACGTTCTGTATGCTAGTAGCTTTGTGTTGTGAAGCTGAAGTGACGACATCTTTCTAGCTTGCATATTAGAAGATTGATCTCTTGCGTTGCAGTATATGAGAATGTGAACCTCTTTCTTTACCTTCTTACTTACCTTATGATGCAGTGGGAGGAGTGTATGGTGCTGAGAGGCTTAATAGGATATTAGCTGCAAACTGGAAAAGCTTCGCGAGCCAGAATTACTTTGATTCACATGGCATTTTTCTTTCCACGCTCTGGTCTGGGCCTCTGTTGGTTATTGCGATAATAATCTTGGTGAGTATCTTTGGTCATTCCTATCTCTTTGTTTTCATCATTTCTAGTGTTTTTCACTCACGAATCTGCTGCTCACCTTTCTTCTTTGCAGGTTAATACCCTCTTTTCACTATGTTACCTGATTGTCAGGTGGAAAAAAGCTGAGCTTAGACACCGGGCAAGACTAGCTAGTAACAAAGAGGATTAACAAAGATATTGCTGCTCTGTTACGACTAAAGCAAAAGCATAGGGCAGGCCCAGGGAATGCAACGTCTTGCTCCATTCTCTCCCTACACAAGACTGGTGAAGAGAATCACTTAACACTGGGTTACATTAAGGATATCTTTTTGCCATTAACCTTTTCCCTGTTTAAATGTGTTTCCATTGTTTGGTTCAGATTTTCTTTGTAGAAGTGAAATCGGCATAGCCTTTCTTGCTTTTATACCCCATCTGAGAAACGCTGCCCAGTTTTCATATATCTTGTAATTTTAGATCGTTGAATTTCTTATATCAAGATTAAAATGAGACATGTCTCCGAAAGAACTTGCATGTGAAATATTTGGTCTCTTTTTGGTTGCCTAGATTGCACCTTTGAAGCTCATCGCGGTCCACTCTTATATCATTCATTACAAAGCTTAAAATCTACCAAGGGAAATCTCTATATGCACATAGCTATATCCTTGTGTAATAACTACTGTAATAAATAATATACATAACTAACGGCATTTACAAGTTCCAATTATGATTCTTTTACTGCACATGTTTCTCCTAATTTTCACATCATCGGTTAAATTGTGTTACTATACGAAAAACACAATGATAAAATGTCTAGTCAACTGTCTCCGATCAATGGATGCACATTTAACAATCAATGAGTAAACGATGCAAATGTTATAGTTTTGATCGAACCTTCTCAATTAGTTTCCAAGTATATACCCAGAGGCTGACTTAGGAACATTGTTTGTGATCTTCACCCTCGCAATCTTTTGAAAGGTGCAACCTGATCCACGAGAGCTATATGCAGTGACAGAGCCACATACAAGGCGATTCAATTGAATCCTTTTCATCAGGAAGTTATATATAGTGTAAATTGGGTCAAAACATTTTTTTATACATATGTAAATTTGAATTCAATTGAATCCTTTTCATCAGGAAGTTATATAGTGTAAATTGGGTTAAAATATTTTTTTACACATACGTAAATTTGAATCCCCTTAACGTAAGATAAATACAGGTTCAAATCACAGATGTGACATTTTTGAACTTCTTTGAATCTCCTTGTTAGAATATGTCGCTCATCAACTGGCCTATTAGGCAAGCCCACAACGTACGCAAGTGGAACCTCACCAGCCTCAGCATCAGGAAACAGGATAACAACATCTAATATTTCAGGATGAAAAAACACGTAGACCTTCAAGCTCTGCCCGTGCGACACAAGGCATTCCCTTCCTCATCAAAGTACCCAATATCTGCAGTATGGATGTTGAAATTGCCTTGCATCATATTAGGACCACACACCCATATTTTCCTTGATTGTCCAGGAGGAAGAGAATCCAATCTATCAACATTGACTACTTGAGCTTCCACTCCAGGGACTGTATGTGGCCTACATATTGATTCTCTCCAATGAGACAATCTCACAGGTTTACACTATACCATATGGTCCATATCACTGACCAACAACAGCGAGAGGAGAGCTCTTAGCGCAATTCTCCATCAACTCCTTCCCAAAAGGTGCAGCACCAGACCCAATATGTTTCAATGACGTTAAATTATACTTTACCACAGGATTCTTTGCAAATGCTACAACAACCGAGACAAAATCCATAATTGTGTCAACCCTAAACAAACTTATCCATAAACACAACAGTATTACCCCTCTGCAACTGTGAATACATGATAATAGCAAGACCAAACACATGAAACATAGGCAACGGACATAATGCT
Source organism: Lycium barbarum (assembly GCF_019175385.1). Taxonomy (NCBI): domain Eukaryota; kingdom Viridiplantae; phylum Streptophyta; class Magnoliopsida; order Solanales; family Solanaceae; genus Lycium; species Lycium barbarum. The sequence continues at coordinate 28,150,431 of NC_083340.1, forward strand.
TCACTGCTTCACTGCCACTTTGCTTCATCCCACAGTTATCTCAATTCACATACCCTGCTTCATCAACTAGCCCAGTGAATGTTACAACACCCAAGTTAGAAAATTTTCTGGTAACAGAAGAACAAAATAAGCAAATTAAAACCATTAACCTTATTAAGCAATTCAGGAACAGTGATAAGAAGCTTTGGGTTACAATTTTAAGCTTGCTTGGAAAGTTTTGGAACTGTATACATAGGATTATTGCCTATAGTAATGGAACCTATGGCAATAACACCAAAGTTACAAAGATGAAATTGGATAGAGTTGGGGAAAAAAATAAGAACGACATCGTTTTTCTTGATACCAGTTGGTGAAGAAGGCAGAGGAGATTCTGTACACCATGGACTAGAACTGAGAAAGTATTGGTTTAACCAGATTCAGCATCAAAAAGGGCCGGTTTTCCAGGAAAAGAGGTGATGTTTCTGAACAGAAAAGAAACCATAGAAAGATTTTGGCAGGAAAGAAAACACATTCTGCAGATAGAATGGGAGGAAAAAACTAAGCCATAGCCATATTCTCTTGTCAGCATCCGAACAGTACTTATATCCGTCTCCTATTATCAACACGTTTTCTCTTGGATGGTTCACCTTCTAAATGGTCCACACTGGATTGTATCTGAAGAATAACAGAGTAAATTGTCAAATAAAATAAACAAACACATCTAAAATCCATTATTGCAAGTCAAAAGTGTGATGATTGTCACCTTATTTAGTTTCTCTCTGACCAGCTTAACAGTTTGATTCATAGATTGTGAAGGAAAGTATTCCTGACATCATATGTAAGGGGAGGAAACAGTCATTCTACAGAAATTAAAAACCAAGTATTGATAACAATCCCAACAGCCACACTTTATTTAAAAAAAAAAAGAAAAGAAGAAGTTGATAACTTGCATGCAGTGAGCAAAAATCACGTACATAGAGTTCATATTAGAGTTGCAAAGAGAAGTCGAAACCAAGCTTTGCCCACAGAGAGTTGGTAAAAAAGGTAATTCTGTGATTAAGAACATCTAGAAAGTCGCTTGACTGAACTGAAGAAGGGAATAATCATTTTTAAAAGAAATTCTTAATTCTCTAGGTTTATTCCCCTTTCTCTTCTGTAAGGGCTCTTTGTTGTTCCTCCTCATGTCCAGTAGTAGAGTGAGAAAGAAGCAAATAGTAAAAGGAAGATGTCATATCTCCTAGGTAAATTATCACTTGAGCCTTTCTGCCAAAAATTTGTTGCACGGCAACAGGAAGAGAGAATAAAAGAAAAGAAGATGAGGAAGCACCAAAACAGTTGGCACCGTTCATGAACCAGCTTTCATGACCCTCACCAGCCAAACAAGCATTAAATGAACCCCAAAATGATGGGATCCATGTTCCACCCAGCTAGGCAGGCTTAACCCAATAAGGCGCACCCACATGATACCTGAGTCCTCTTTTTGATACCAACTCTACAAGCCCAAGGCTTAACTCACGGGCGTAAGTTCAGATCAACAAAGAGTTTCTAATTTGCAACCCCAGCACTAACTAATGATCTCATTCCTTGCTAATTCTCCATCAAGCAATTAAACAAGATATGCAAAGTAATCTATACGTTTACTTGAAGTCACTGCAATTCATGCCACGAAAATCTACCCCTTGAAACCTGTCTACAGCTTCCATATTGCCAAGAACACAGCAATCACAAAAGATTTTCGGTTGATCTTTCTCCCTTTCAACATTCGTCGTGCCTTTTGTTAATCCATCAATAATAAGCGGATTAAGGGGTGCTAAGTCTCCTAGTTTCAAAACCTAAGGAGATCTGCCTAAAATTTATAAATTTATAACCGTCAGGCACTCAACATTGCAGAGAAAAGACTATCTAACAACCGACCCCCTGCTTCATAACTTGACTATGGAATTTGATAACAATGTTAAAAGCAGTTGCCAAAAGTCAAAACCATATGAGGTATAACACATAAATGCAATACACTGCTACGTAATGACTAACCTTGTCTGAAGAAACCATTGTTACGGGAGGAGAACACTGTATGTCATGAGCAGAGTTACACTGTGAATTCGAGCTCTGCCTACAATAAAAATGATTTTACTCTATCTTGGTACACAAAACTCAAAAGTCAATTCAGAGTATCTGTATTTAATTACCTTTCATTAGAGCCAATTGATTGTGCAACATAATTCAAATGGGCTGGAGAGGAAGCTATAGAGGGCTCACCAAGCACATCTGGACGACATGTAGCAGATCCTTTCGACCTTCCAGCTGAAAGGACATCGAACCCAGAATAAGAAACTCAAGACAGAACTTTTCTCATTGGAGAAGTTAATTGCTAACTTTGTGACAAGGTACTTACGATTTAATCGTGTTAAAACTTCCTTTCTCCTTGCTTCTAACTTCTCCTTTGTCTCGTGTAGACTCTCAAATTGAGGTGCATAAGAGACCTGTAGCCTGTTCCCTAGGAAAACAGACTCGTCCAGTTTCCTTTTGGCAAACCTGGAGTAGTGAATATGTAAGCATAACTGATGTTGCAATATAAACACAAATGTGCATGTATATGAAAATTGCATGGAAACCATTGTTGAGAAAATAATGCTATGTTGGACCAGTTCCTTCAAAAAATTTCTATTGTGTTATAATGGATTTGGAATCCTCTTGCAATACATATATCTTGCCCCTTTCGTAGCAGTTAAGTGAAATCTTTCATAATACTTATATAAAAGAAAATACCAATATTAGTTAACATGTGTAGATGTAATAATGATGATCTGAACATTGTAATCACCTGGCATTGTCAACCCGGCAAAACCTGATCCAGAAGACGTCCGTAAATGGCTCACAATCTTCAGCATCCATTGGTTTACATCTAAGAAACCAGAAGAACGATAAAGATGAAGGTAACACACTAGAAGACAGTATTGACTCTACCAACATCATTTTCAAATCTTGCAACCACATTCCAAATTTATTTGTAAAGCAAAATGATAACAGAACAAGATGCAAGGACAACATAATTTCAGCAAGCAAATATATTTATATACCCTCTGCCCCCTTCTCATCTTTTTTCATTTTGAAACTATTCTATCTTCACTTTAACCTTCGAATCTTGAATCTATCAAATTTGATCTAAGTTTTAGATGAAACTAGCTGAGCTAACATCTTTTGGTAACAAAGGGCACAGTTAAGTTGCGTTATGTATATCAGTGAGTCCATTAAACAAACAGATGTTTCAAATAGTAAAAAAGAAACAAAAAGATATTACATTAATAGTTGAAGACAAGAAGGGATTTTGGCTATAGGTATTTAGAAGTTGGGAGAAAAGGCGTACTCTTCAATTTGTCCGTAAGTGGAAAATAGCTGAGAGAGCTGATCACCACAACCCAATGCTGGAACATTCCTCACAATTAAATATCTGCATAAAATTAATCCAGATCATGAAATTATCAAATAATAGGACAAATTCAAGTTACTGATATAATGTAGAAACGAACTTGGATTCATCACAAACAGTGTAAACGCGGACCGCAGGAGGTTCATCTTTGTATCGAGGCATAATAAGCTTCACAATTCACCTTAGCTTTTCTCGATTACCAGTATTATTCTCCCTGTTTTCACATCCTTTAGGTTCAATTTTAAACTTTCTTCTTAAAAATAATGGCAAACGTGTAAATATATCCTCAACTCTGCAATTTAGAGCCTGTTTGGATGGGCTTAAAAAAAGCAAACAGTTTAAAAATAAGTTGGGGTGACTTAACTTATTTTTTTGGCTTATAAGCTGTTTTTAACTTATAAGCTGCTTTAGATAAGCTAAGCCAAACAGACCCAATTATATTTTTGGACTTATTTTAAGCACAAAATGGCTTTAAGCTGACCAGCCAAACACTCAAAAAAACTGAAAACAACTTATAAGCTGTTTTCAGCAACTTATAAGCCAATCCAAACGGGCTCTTAGAGCCGTCAACTTTAGATCCAGAGACGATATACCTGTCTAGTGTAAATATACTTTTGTTGTTACATAAATGGTGTAAATATACTCTTTTTGCTGAAAGAATATTCTTTTTTAAAATTATTTAGCTTATTTTTTAATTAAAAAAATATCATGTGGCTTTAAAAAAAATCTATCTATTTTTCTAAAGTCATATGGTATATTTTTTTAGTGTATCGGGTCTGGTTCTTTTAAAAAAACATCTTCGTGCTTTAAAAAATAAGTCTATCTATTTTTTAAAACTAACCAAACCTAACCCACCTGGAAAAAAAATTACCATGTGGGTTTAGAAAAATATATCTACTTAAAAAAATGGATAGACTTTTTTTTTTAAAGTCACGTGACCTTTTTTTAATTAAAAACTAAGCTAATGATTTTTATTAAAAATTCCGTCAGCAAAAAAGGTATATTTGCATTATTTTGTAACGGCAAGGGCATATATATACTACTTTTTTAAAGAGACATATAATTGCTCTAAATTGCAAAGTTGAGGGATATATTTACACCTTTTCCCTAAAAATAAATTGGCGTCTAAAGGAAAACTAATCAAAAAGAAAATTGGAAATTTGATTAACAGAAAAAGAAAAGTTGATTCGACCCCAAGTGACTAGTCAGGAAGAAAAAGATAAGTGAGCGCACACACGGGAAAAAGGAACAAGAAATTATACTTCTTCCATCTATTTTAATTTGTCCATAATTAATTTGACACGCCTTAATGAGCAATAAGTAAAATGACAAGTTTACTATATAATTCCTAATTATATAAATCATCTAAATAATTAAAATCAATCAAACATATTTTAAAAGTTGTAAAGTCACTGATGATTTCTTAAAGTTTTCAACCTATTAATTAATAATAAGGGTAAAATAGATATAAAATGATAAATTATCTCTTAATTTTCTAAACTGAACACGTAAAAGTCAACATCTATTTTTAAAATAACGGACAATTAAAAATGAATGAAGGGAGTAAATGTATCTCCCGGTTCTCTTTTAACTTTAAAAAAATTAAGTATATTAGCAAACTCTTGTCATACTTCAATAAAAAAAAATCCTGTTTTATTAGGATTTTTTTAAAATTATTATCTAAATGAAAATTAATGATGAGGGTACTATGAACTTATATATGACCTATATTATTAGCTAAAAATGTACATGGGTTATTCTATTTTAATTGATAAAACGAGATTAAGAAGAAAAAGAAACAAGAAAAAACATTCTTTAAAAATAATATTTTTTTAGAAAAAAATATGTTTATAGGAAAAGGGCATTTTTGACCCAATAAAATAATAATATGTATATATACTTTTAGACCAAAGTATTAACAGAGAATATTTTCATTCAATTTCACATAATTTAAGAGCATTTTTAACCCTTTTTTGTTCATTATATAATAAAGAATCTGATGAAGATAGAGAGACATAAAGTACATATATTCTCTCATAAATAAGCTTATTCTTATTCTGTAATTTTTAATTACAAATATGTCCTCAGCTTTTTGCAATGAGTGGTGCCTTTATTTTTACACTTCACAGCAACCAAAAGTAAAAAATAAGTTGAGTACGAAGAATTCTTTACATATAAAATTGTCTCATTCAAGAAAATCGCACTCTTCCTCAATTTTCAATATTTCTTTGGCCATAAGGTTGATGCAATGTAAGTAACTAATAGTACTCCCGTCAACTAGATTTGTTTGATACCTTTTCACTTATCAAGAGGTAATTTAACTAATTATCTAAGATAAATTTAACTAAATTAATTTATTGTTATGGGGCCAAATTAAATAGGAAAATTACGTTGTATGATATTTGGGGGAAAATACTTACCCACTTTAATCCATATTTTGAGTTTGTTAGTCGGTATAGTTCATATTTGTGTATAAACATTTTTCATACGCTATTATACACTTTTATACAAGATTAATGCTTTCGTATAGTGTTGTGCTAGTTTCAACGTACGTGCATTGCATGTGTCAATAAAATAAAAAAATTATACAAAAAGAACAAATTATGCAAAATAGCAATGGATGTTAAAATAAATGTGACATTCATCTAAATGAGAAAATAACGTTTTTACATTTGACTTAGTTGCTTAATTATGTGTAGTATTGTATGACTAGCAAACTATGCTCGTGCGATGCACGGGGCCCAATATGATTAATTTGGTTATTCACTCTAGTTAGTCTTTATGATTTGTATATTTTGTAAAGGATACCGCGATTCTCCTTACTGAGTCTCCATATTTTGTTTTTTTTCCTCTTATTTTTCCCTTTATGTCCGCCTCTTTTTATATTTAGTAAGTTGACAATTCAAATATCCTACATATCAAGTTTATAATCACAAGATTCAAAGGATATTTTATTATATTATACATATTTTTAATTTAGAACCACAAGATTCAAAAGTTTATCTTTGTTTGCCCGTGCGATGCACGGTGTCCAACATGATTAATTTAGTTAGTCTTTATGGTTTGTATATTTTGCAAAGGACATAACGATTCTCCATCTTTTGTTTCCTTTTCTCTTATTTTTCTCCTTAATTTCTCAATTGTTGTTAAAATTTATCTTATTTTGGTCATGTCGGGATCTTTTTATATCTAATAAGTTGACAATTCAAATATCGTACATGTCAAGTTTATAATCACAAGATTCAAAGGATATTTTATTATATTATACACATTTTTAGTTTAGAACCATAAGATTCAAAAGTCTACCTTTATTTCTTAAATCTGTGTCTAGTCAAACTTAGACACTTAAATTGAGACAGAGGGAGTATATGCCAAATGAAGGAAATGAAAGGACAATCGAGACACTGCAGACATGTAAGGACCTAAAAAGTAAACACACAAGAGATATAATTAATGTTAAACTTTTAAAATGTACAAAAAAACCATCCGAAGACCGAATTATTATGTGAGAATTACTACTGTTAAGAAGAGTGAGTTGTTACTCACTTTCTCGTCGTCCGTCCGTCCCAATTTAATAAAAAAAATTGTGGGCCCCATATATATTAAACAACAACTAATATTATAAAAATAGTGCAAATTAATAATGTCAAAAAAAGTGCCCCCCATATTAAAAAAATCAAACAATATTCATGTAATTTCCAAAGTATCTCATTAAGTCAATAATGATGGATTCATTGCCACGTGTGTATTCGTAGCAAACACTAATATAATAAAGTTTTAAATACGGAGCACAAACTACAATGTTATATTAATCGTGTTTTCAACACAGTATCCCATATTGACAAAATCAAGCAATATATAAAAAATAAAAATAAAAAAAAGTGAATCCCATATTAAAAAAACAAACAATGTAAAAAAAAAAGTGCAAAAAAAAAATTATGGGCCCCATATATATATATATATGCATAAAAATAGTGCAAATTAATAATGTCAAAAAAAAAAGTGCACCCCGTATTAAAAAATCAAACAATATTCATGTAATTTCCAAAGTATCTCATTAAGTCAATGATGATATATGGATTCATTGCCACGTGCGTATTCATAGCAAACACTAATATAATAAAGTTTTAAATACGGAGCACAAACTACAATATTATATTAATCGTGTTTTGAACATAGTATCCCATATTAACAAAATGAAGCAATATATATTAAAAAAAAAAGTGAATTCCATATTAAAAAAATAAACAATGTCAAAAAAAAAGTGCGGACTTTGTATTCGTAGCAAACACTAATATAATAAAGTTTTAGATACGGAGTACAAATTACAATGTTATATCAATCGTGTTTCGAACATAGTATATATATATATATATATTATATGCATAAAAATAGTGTAAACTAATAATGTCCAAAAGGGTGGACCCCATACTAAACAACACCAACCAATATAAAATAATAAAAAAAGAAACTATATAAAGCATGGGTTTAGACCCATGTTTCGTCGTCCGTTGTCCCTTAAAAAAAAAGGGTGGGCCCCATACTAAATAACACCGAGCAATAAAAAAAAAAGGAAGAAAAAAAGTGGAACTCACCATCTTCAAACTCATGGGAAAAAAAAGTGGACCCTATATTATCAAAATCAAGCAATATAAAAAAAAAAGTGAACCCTATATTAAAAAAAATATAATGTTTAAAAAAAAAAAGTCCTGGCTTTGTATTCGTAGCAAACACTAATATAATAAATTTTTAGATACGGAGCACAAACTATAATGTTATATTAATCGTGTTTTGAACATAGTATATGTATATATATTATATGCATAAAAATAGTACAAACTAATAATGTCTAAAAAAAAAAGTGCACCCCATAAAGGGTGGACCTCATACTAAACAACATCAAACAATATTAAAAAAAAAAAAAAGTGGAACCCACCATCTCCAAACTCACTGTAAAAAAAAAGTGGACCCCATATTAACAAAATCAAGCAATATATAAAAAAAATAGTGAACCCCATATTAAAAAAAAAATAATGTCAAAAAAAAAGTGCAGACTTTGTATTCGTAGTAAACACTAATATACTAAAGTTTTAGATACGGAGTACAAACTACAATGTTATATTAATCGTGTTTTGAACATAGTGTGTGTATATATATATATATATATATATATATATATATATATATGCATAAAAATAGTGCATATTAATAATGTAAAAAAAAGTGCACTCCATATTAAAAAATCAAACAATATTCATGTAATTTCCAAAGTATCTAATTAAGTCAATAATGATGGATTCATTGCCACGTGCGTATCAATCCATTAGTGGGAGCAAATGAAATTGCTTTTCTTTAAAAAGTTAAGTAGTCAAACCATACATTTTTTTTTATATATATTAGCCTGAGATCTAATCTAGATATTAAAGTGTTGTATTTGCTATTCCGCCATGTCATTTATTTGTTATGTTCACTAAAATAAATATACTTAAAATATTTATATTTTAAAACAAGATAGAATTTAATTACTTTTTTATTTTTATTCTTACTCTAATAAATGTGAAAAGAGATTAATGTCGTAAAAAAAAATATCAAATGGAGATCAAATAATGAATAAGGTAAATTAGTCAAATTATAATTCTAATCGACGTTTTCTTAAAAAATCATGCAAAAGACAACATGACAAGTAAAATGAGCTAAACCGAGAATAAAAAATAGTATTTCTTTGTTTAAATAGAAAATCAATTTCTACTTTGTTTCGTTTTAAACATGTAAAATTAATTTAATAATTAGAATTAGAATTATCCAAATCAAAATTTGATAAAAAATAATAAGTATTTTACACCTTTAAATTAATCAAATTAAAATTGAAAGTATCAACTGATGCTTAAATATTGCTATTGTTTTATCTCAAAGAGAGGAAAATAGTTTCCTTTTAAACAAGTCTTCTCTTTTAAAAAATATTAATAAATTTGCCGATTTTGTATTCATAACAAACATTAATATAATAAAATTTTAGATACGGAGTACAAACTATAATGTTATATTAATCGTATTTTAAACATAATATATATATATATATAATCACTATTTAAAGATAACTACATACACATAATGCACTATAATCTAAAGTATTGAGCCCGTACGCGCGCATCGGCCGTCTAGTTAAAAATAGAAAAGAAGGCAGTTATCCCAAATTGCTAAAACATGTGTCAACCAATCGAGGTAAAAGGCTTATTACGTGTAGACATGAGAAGTGGGAAGAAACTATTTGTCAATGAGATACGACCAAGTTTATAGTACAATGCATCATACTTTTTTTTGTTAAAATTAGTCATTGCTATGTTCGTTCACCTTTTCCCTTATTAATTCTTAAAGAAGGTAAGGTAAAAAGTCAAAAGTAGACATATTAACGTACACGGATGAAATAAATTTATGTAGAAGAATTAAAATTTGAAGTGCATACAGGAATAAATATTAAGTACTATAACATATGTCTACGTGGAATATAAAAATAGTTAAATAAAGTGTATAAATAATATAACTCATGGTACAAGCATTCATTACGTGTACAAGCTCATTGTACAAGTGGGGCAGCTGTGTTCGTACCTCAACCGCACTTATATAAAAAATAAAAATGATAATGATAATGAAAATATTGTAAAATATTATGTTGGGCCGTATATTTTTGAAAATTTCTGTTTACTTATGGGGCCAAATTAGCATTTTCATAATCCTGAGGGACTGAGTATAAGTGAGAAAATAACCGGTCACTTCCCCCTATCTCATTTTCTTCATAGCATATATTTCACAACAGTAAACCTATCGCTCATTCTCTCTCTCTCTCTCTCTCAATTTTCCCCATTTTATTAGAGAGAAGAAGATTCCCGTGTAATCTTTGATCGTTTTCCGGGAGAAATCTAGGGTTCTCAATCTGGCTATTATTTGATTTCGGAGGTGAATCTCTATCTCTTTTATCTCTTCTTCATCCAATCATGAATCGATTGATCGCTCGTATAATTTCTGTTTGATTTTCTTCTTCTTGTTTTGTTGATATTCGTATCGTTTTATTATATTTTGTGATGAGTATCTATTCGTTGTTTGTTGCGGTTGATCATCTCTATTTCGCGCTCGCTGTTGTTTCACTGTTATGTAAAATTTAGGCTTTTTTTTTGTTTTGCCTCGTTTGCTTCTGTTTGTTTGAACGTTTTGCAAAGCTAGAAATGCTAGTAAAAATGATTACAATAAATAAATAAATAATTTTAAAAAAAAAATAAGAGGTCTGTTATTTTTAAGGGCAAAAGTGAGCCAGAAAGGGGAGTGTAGGGGTATTTTTAGCAAAATAGATGGATGAAGGGTATTTTTAGCCCTTTTGAGATAGTTCAGGGGCATTTTAGCCCTTTTTCGCATTTTCTATTGCTTGTTTGAAGTTTTCTCGAGAAAATGTTGTAGTTGCTGATTTGCCTCGCCTCTGTTGGTTGTGTTGTGCGGATGGTAACACGGGATCTGGCCCTGTATACAGTACTCCATAATTTGTTTATTTCAAAGCCACAATATCTTCTTGTATGCTTTAAGGCTTTGTTTATGTCTGTTCGTAGCTAGGAGCATCTTATAGTATTTTTGGGCGAACTTCGAGAAAGTTGTGTATTAATAATGTTTAGGGATCTACTTGTATGACATATTCAAGCTCTTGCCTTGTATGAATACTAGTTGAAGTTAGACAGCTTCTTTAGGTCTCTCGATAGTTAGGCACATAAATCTTTTTTTTATGTATCGGTAACATTTAAGCAACAATAGACAGTGGTCAATGCCAGTTATGTCAAGGAATCTACATGTGTGACCTCTTCATGTTGTGATAGTTTAAATTTCTTTTAACTCGGTGGATCACATGTAAAAATATTCATGTCTGTTGCCGCGTCCATTAGAGACTGACATCTAGCTTGTCACCTATTTACTTTAGAAATTGTATTGTAGTTCTTGACAGTTTTCTTAGTCTATAAGAAATGTAAGTAATTCGGTACAATCTGTCTGATATCTATTGGTCTCTCACATGAAAACCAATATTATCTCTCTGGCTAATGGCTATCTCGAGGAGCTGTTTGGGTGGACTTGCACACATGTGATTGCCAACATATAGCGTGCCTTTTTCCGGGGGTGGGGGATTAGGAGCAAAGTTTTGGGCAAAATTCTCTGTCTGAAACAATTGATTAAAATTTTAGGTTATATGCATCCTTCTGAATATAACAAAGTGTCTGCATGCATGGATTAATTCTGTGTTGCATTTTTATTGTTTGATCCATTTTCTTTTCAGAGCAAGTGTTTTCTCTTAATTAGATGCACTATTTATCGCTAAGCTTTTCAGGAATGTATAAGTTCTTTTTCTGAGTTAGATGCATTGATCATTTCAAGTTTCCAATGTGGAATTGTGGAGTTATTGCTTTTCCAGAATTAGATGGATTGCTCATTCATTGCTTCTCATCGAGATAGCTGAGGTGCAATTGGTAACATTGCTGATTTAGATGCATCATAATTTAAGAAGCTAATAATGCACACCTTATACTAGGAATTGGAAACCAAAACCTGAACAAATGCCTCCCTAAAAGAGAATCATATGTGTCTTCTACTCCAAGTGGTTTCTTAGCATCTGAATTAGCCTGATTTTCTTTCTTTGGTGAGTGAAACCCGAAGAAATACTCGTAACTGCTTTACCTTACCTTATCAAAGGAAAAAAAAATACTCGTAAGTGCTTTTGTCTAGAGAAAGTACAGTTAAGTTTGTTTAGCAACTCCACAAAAGCATTTAAAGATCTTGGATAGGCTACAAATTTCCCAAAATAAACAAATGAGTAAGTTGTATTTTCCTTTTCCTTTTTTGAGTTCTGCAAATAATTGGTTGAGCGAATTGAGCATGGTGCATGATGAACATTAGGGGTGTCAAATGGGCGGGTTGGGCTGAAATTGGCCCAATCAAAATGGGCTGAGGTAATAGATGGGTTGGGCTAACATTGACCCAAAAGTTACTTGAGCTGAAATGGGTTGGGCTGAATTGGGCTAAAAATGGGCTGGGTCATGACCCGCCCAACTTGACCCAGTTTTTTTGAAGGGCCTATTTTCTAGAAAAACATTTTTCGCGAAAAATATTTTCGCGGATTTTTTGTGAAAAATATTTTTGCCGAAAACATTTTCCGTGGTAAATATTTTCGAGAAAAACATTTTTCGTGAAAAATATTTCCCTTCATATTAAACATAATTTCGTGAAAAATATTTTCCTTCATATTAAACATACCACAAACTTATAAGATACATGATACAAGAAAAGTGTCTACATAAAAAAAATAAAGTAAATCTCAAGCGATAAACCCAAATTTAAGTAAATCTTAAAAATGAGCTAGAATTGGGCTAAGTTGGAGATCACTTTAAAATGGGCTATGTTGGGTTGGGCTAAAATCAGCCCAATATGAAATTATCTTGAGCCCAACCCATAAAATTTTGGGCTGGCCATCACCTTTTGGGCCAAATTTGACACCCCTAATGAACATCATCAGTTTTATTAGCTGTGCTGGCAAAATCTCTTCGAAGCATCTATTTCCTAACCTGGACTATGTCTATTCAGATATGAAGTTGCAGTTTTCTTCTTCTTCTTTTCTTATCTTTGCTCCCATTTTAGATCTGTCACCTGTAAACCATACACTTTGAGACTGATTTTTCAACCTTAAATAATGATTTGAGAAGTTGAGCGAGTCTATGTATCTTCCTGAAGTATCAATTATTAATATGGCTCCTACAAATCCCCCATTCTGAAGGATACAGTAATAACACACTGATTTTCTTGGAAACAATCAAACAAGTACCCCCCCCCCCCCCCCCCCCCCCCCCCAAAAAAAAAAAAAAAAACCACCAACACACACAAAATCACCTTAGAGAACTGATGCCCTTTGGTTATAGCCCATATTCCTTTTCAAAAAAGTATCCTTCCCTAGGATAATAGAATGAATTGATTTTGTTATTTACCTTATTACCTCCTATTTAATTTGACTTTCTCCCATTTGGTTCAACTTGATGTGTCCAGGCTATCCTTGTATAACTAGTCAACTGTTTGCATATTTTTTTTGATAAGATAAATAACTAGTCAACTATTGCACATTGGGTCTTGTTTTCTTAAAATTTTGGTATTCTTATCTGATTGAGTTTTTTCCCTCAATATTTGGGTCTGAAAGGTGAATAGTGGATAGTGGGTGGAGATGTAGGGCTTGTTTGAAGATTTGCATTTATAACTTTGGCTTGAGCTAGGAAAGAGGAATAATGATGATGGCCAATAGTCGAAGTATTCTGTTAAACAGATCCTCTGTGAAGTAGAGTGTTGCAGAGATTCCAAGTGAAGTGTAACAATAAATCTAGGGGTTTTTAATATGCTTCAGTGACCAACAGACATATTTCTGTTATGCTATAAAGTGAAGAGGTGAGAGAAGCAAAGGACTAGTTCAGTTTTTATCTGGATATCGCAAAGTTAAGGTTCAGAGGAAAAGGGAAGGGAGTTTTGCTCTGCTAATAGAGTAAAACTAGTAAAAAGTTATGATTGTGCAAGTTAATTTTGATGTCAAATTCTTCATTCTGTTTGTGTCAGAATTTCGTGTCAACTATGCTGAAGATTACTACCAATTTTTGTATTACTGTATTCATGTGTTTAGTTTTGGATATCTTATAGCTTGTCCCTAATAGAATAATAACCTCCGGCACTCTGGATCAGCTGATATCCGAATTAAAAAAAAAAAGTAGTAGTTCATATTTAGCTTGCACAATATGTTTGGGACATCTGTTACTGTCACTATGGTTGACTGTTCTTACTTTTTCTCAGCAGTGAACTCTATATGCACAGCACCAATGAAGACAGGAACATCAACTTTGAATCCCTATGCAGAATCATATGTGCCTATTTCGAGAAGAGGGGCACCTGATGGAAACAAAGAAGCTAGATCTCCAAAAGAGTTCACGAGTGGAAGTGAGGCTGTTTGGTTGGCACCTGGTGTGACATCTGTACGAAATCAACAGCAGACTCCCCAAATTGCCGATCAGTATAAACTGAAAGACTATTCAGCTTATGGCTCGCCATCACATAGTCCAGTAGGAGCTATGGGTAAACAAGTTCTGGGTGAGGAATCTTACATGGATTTGGCTTATCTTCAGATGACTTTTCCTGGCATGTCAGATGAATCGCTTTCTGAGGTCTATATAGCAAACAAATGTGACCTTGATGCGGCTATTGAGATGCTGAACCAGCTTGAGGTGAACTTTCTGCTTTTGAAGTTTGTTCTCATCCTAATTTAGTTTCACTATGAAATCATACCTTGAATCTCTCTACCACACAGAGTTCTGCAAGTCTTCATCATGACTGCTGCATCTTGCAAATAGATCATTAGCAATATTCAGCATGAATATTCGGCAGCCTTTAAAAAGTGGAACATAATCGAGAGACTTGGAGAAGCTTTGTTTGTGTTGTTGAAAATAACTATGTTATTTCGTAAATGATCTTCATCCAACTCTCCTTCCTTTACATACTGCTTTGCTTCATCGCATAATAAGCCCCGTGATATACATATGGATGGAAATTGCTGCTAACGGTACTGAAGTTGTCTTTCTCACAATATCTTTTTGTGAAAAGAGGGAAAATAGCTCCTTTGGTACATTAAATCCTCCTATTTTACATTTTTGGATTCTATTGGAACTGTTAAAAGTGTCCCAAATTGGCTTAGGGAATAGGTTGTTTTCTCCTTATGGGGTCTTGGATAGTCCTCATATCATGAGCTAGCTTTTGGAGTTGAGTTAGGCTCAAGATCCATTTTCATAGCATGTTATTAAAGCTAGACTTAACCCCATTCTTAATTTACCCAATGTTGGGTCCATATTATCTTGTCCACGATCTAGCTGTCCTGGCCTGGGAAGGAGGGGATGCTAAAGTGCCCGTTATTGGTTCTGAGAATGCGTTGTTGTCTCCTTAAAGTGGGCGCCAATAAGTGCATCCTTAACTATATCACCAATGGTTCCAGCATCCTCTCTCTCTATCTATCTATCTATCTATCTCTCTTATTTGGTTTTTCTTTTTTTTCGTATTTGGTTGCAAGAGAGTGAAGCATGTAAAATGTGTAACGTACGAATGGCACGAGTAAGTTTGTGGTTTTAATGTGAGGTATTCTGTAGTTAGGGGAGTATGTGCTCTTTTAGCCGTATCTTTGTCACAACTATTAAACTATGGGGCATTAATGCAAGAAGGGCCACATCTTTCCTGTTCTTAGTGCAGCTGTGAAGGAAATTACACTAGTTTAGTGGCAAGGCTCGCTGTTATTTCTTTAAAGCAATTCCAGAACAGTAACTAATTTATTATGCAAGGCAGTGTAGGCGGAAAATGTGCCATTTTTTCAAGGCTGCATCCCTTTAATTTCCATCTATTGAATATTCCATAGTGCCAAAATAAAATTGATTATGTGCTTTTGACTCTCTGGATCTGATGAAGATGGTTCTCTTTCTTTTTTTAAAGCACTACTCTGGTGATTTTTCTGAAAAGCTTCCAGACACTCTTGACATTGGTGATGTGTCGGACTCTGGGTTCATAGGCGATAGTTCATCTCAGAAGTTGAAGACGGTGACTGGTGAAACGGCTACAGTTGCCTCATCATCTGGTTTACCAGACTCAGGTCCAAGCAGTTAAAGATGGTTGTGCAGGAGTTTGTTATGAACAGGTTTTCAGAAGTCTTCCTGTAGATATGGAAGTGTGGATACTAAAGGATTGTCTTTTTTGTTTGAAAATCTCCATAGATACATCTTTCCCTATCATTGTATAGGTTGCCTCCTTATACTTGTATGTCTTTCAGCAGTGGATTCAAGCTCTTCATTTGATAAACTAGTGATCCAAATTTTTTCCTGGCAGTCTATTATCTGCGATACAGGAAAAGAATGATTTTCGTGCAAGAAGATGTTTGTTTCTTGTGCAAATGATATCTCTCTTGACATACAAAGATTTGTTCAAAATGTTGATTGCTTTGGACATTGTCTGATTTTGATGAGAAAAAACTTAGTTTTTTGATTAACTTCTTCTTTGGAGTATGTATTTCGTGATGGGTTGTGGTGCAATTCACTATTAAAGATAAGGTGATTGTGCAATTCTGCAACAAGGTCAAGGAGTGCAGATATTTGCCAGACTAGATACACTCGTTGACTGGGATCGTAGGTGCTTGTCAAATCTGAATTGCCCTTACTCATGTTCGATGGTGTGTGGTTTTGCCAGAGTTTCCGTGTAATTTGGAATAGAATTGTAGGATGTGGTTGCATCGCAATTTGTAATTGATTTTTACTGAGAGCTGCGCTTAGGTTGTTTGGCTATGATGGAAATTTAAGAATGGAAGAGGAAATGATGATTAAGAAAGTCACATTTTAGAAATTGCACCGTATATCTTTTCCATTATTGATATTACTTCAAAGAAATTGACTCTGGGGATCGAATTATTCAGAATGGAGAGAAGAAACCAAACGTCAAACATGATGCTTACTTGCATCAGGTGCAAATGCCTGAGAAAAGGTATTGTATGATTTTGAAGAAGTGACACAATTTGTTATTTCTTATACACATAATTTTACTAAGTCTGTTGCATCGACTGCCATTTTAGTTTTCTTCTCTTAAAAGTTTTGAACATTGTAAAATGTTTGATACCTCTAATTTAATGTACTAATGATCAGCTATAAAGTCTTCACATCTTTCACAATAGTTAATTTAACTTGTCAAATTTAGGTACTTTGACACTTACTACTATGGCATAGAAGTTGACCATTTTACCTTCAGCGCTCGATCAAATGGTGGCTCCCACCGCTAATACATTAATCCATCCTTCTCACATTATCTAAAAGTAATTGTCTCAAATTATTTGTCATTTTAGAGAGTCAAGATAAGATTAATTATTTTTTCCATTTTACCCTTAATAATAATTATTCTTGAAGCCTCCAAACACCTCTATTATAGACTAAATATTCAATGAAGAAAGATTATATATTAAGACATAAATAAAGGTGAAATAGTCCAAAACTCTTCTAAATAAGTGGTTTCTTTAGGGATGTGTAAAAGAGAAACACGACAAATAATTTGAGACAGCGAGTATTAAACTTAGGCTTGCATTGAACTTGTTGACACACCTCCGTTGTTAGTGATCCAATTTAGTCTAAGCCTGCTTGTATAACAAAAGGTTTTAGTAATGTAGAACTCAAAATCCTTATGGATTACAAGTTTTACTGGATGGATATAGAACGAGGTCTCATAGAAACCGATCAACAACGTACTCTAGTTAATACTGAGTTGCTACTTTTTGCTAGAACTATCTAATACCTATGGTTGATAACTACTTTTTAAGAACTTCCTTTTGGTGTTTTAGTTTACCAACAAAACCAGGTGTTGTTAACAGTCACTCTAAATTGGTGTAGAGCGTAGCGATCAACAGCGTACTCTAGTTAATACTGAGTTGCTGCTTTTTGCTATAGCTATCTAATACCTATGGTTGATAACTACTTTTTAACACTTCCTTTTGGTGTTTTAGTTTACCAACAAAACCAGGTGTTGTTAATGAGAAAAGGACCAAAATCATCCATAATGTTTGGGTTTGGATCAAAATCATACATATTCTTTCACATGGTGCACTAATAGTACATTATGTTTGCATAAGTGGTGCACTTTTAGTCACAATCCCAAATAAATTTAACGGAAAAGAACAAAAATGCCCCTGAACTTTTAGAAAAGGTATAAAAATACCCTTCATTCATCTATTTTGCTAAAACTACCCCTCAATTCAACTCTTTGAGAATTTATTTCCCTTGACTAACGGACAACACTAATTTTTTTTTTAAAATAAATTAAATTGCACATGACATTTTATTACTGAAAAATTGATTTATTCTTTTAAAAAGAAATCTGAAAAATCGTTATTTATAGAATAAGGAAAAATAATTTTTCAACATCCATTTCTTTAAAAAAACAAATGTAGTAAGCCTTATATATATATATATATATATATATATATATATATATATATATATATATATATATATATATATATATATATATATATAAAAAAAACAGAATTGGATTTTCATTAAAACATGTGGAATTTTTTTAAGTTTGGAAAAAAAAATTTAACGGGTGGAAACCCCATTTTTTTTTTAGAAAATTCAATTTTTAAATCTGAAAAACTGATTGTTTTTTTAAGTAAAATGTGCAAAACTAATACTCCATAATTTTCTTCTAGATTTAAAAAAAGATAGTTTTCTGTTTTTTTTTTTTAAACACAGTTTTTCCATAAAAAATTTAATTTTTTCAGATTTTTATAAAAATCCAATTTTTCACATTTTGAAAAGAAAAAAAAATTAGTGTTGTCCGTTAGTCAAGGTTTTACTCGTTAAAAAAAAGTTTTCCAAATTTAAAAAAATTCCAAGGTTTCAGATTTCTTTTTAAAAGAATAAATCAATTTTTCAGTAATAAAATGTCATCTGCAATTTATTTTATTTTTTTTTAAAAAAAAATTAGTGTTGTTCGTTAGTCAAGGGGAATAAATTCTCAAAAAATTGAATTGAGGGGTAGTTTTAGCAAAATAGATGAATAAAGGGTATTTTTATACCTTTTCTAAAAGTTCAGGGGCATTTTTGTTCTTTTCCGTTAAATTTATTTGGGATTGTGACTAAAAGTGCACCACTTATGCAAACATAATGTACTATTAGTGCACCATGTGAAAGAATATGTATGATTTTGATCCAAACCCAAACATTATGGATGATTTTGGTCCTTTTCTCTGTTGTTAATAGTCACTCTAAATTGGTGTAGAGCGTGTATCATAAGCACAAAAAGAAGAGTTCAACCGAAAGTCGTGTTCTGCATACAAACATTAATAATCTTTAATAATCTTCCGCAACTCAAACAATTTGATGATTTGCAAAACTCATGAGCATATGCACTTTACTATGCTCAAAGAATCATACTCATTTTCCCGTTTTTTTTATTTTTTTTTATTTTTTTTATTTTTTTTATGTTTAACCTCTTATTACATTGAAATTGTAATATTAGTAAGACGAAATTGAACTATCTTTACTTCAGTGAGAGTTGTTCTAAGGTTCTGGAGTATTGGTTTTATGTTTAACAAATTTAAAGGTGTAGTATACATGCTAAAATACAAAAAATACAAAAGAAGGCACTGAGAACATAATTGAAAGACGATAAAATTAGTAAATCAATTAGAAGGAAGGAAAGATCTTATCGAATGGGCGTTCCAAGCTTCATAAAGTACAATGCTAATGGCATAGCAGGAAGGCAAGCACAAGAATGAAGAAATAAAGATTTTTTCATAAAAGGTTGGGCATAAGCCGAGATGTTTTATTTAATACGAGACCAGACATAAACGCTGGGACATGGAACACAAGCGCGTAGATCTCTAAATTTCTCAATTTATAATTTAATGGAGACCAATAGCATGAAACACAAAAATTATAGAAATTAGTACATCAAAGGTTTAAGAAGATTAAAAAGGATAAACCAAATTCATAAAAAACCAAACTATCTAGCATGTTTTTACAAGTATAAGCAATGCAATAGTGTTAAAGTTATTATGAGATACGAACCAACTACGACATCTTAACTTTCAAAAAATTGAAAAAACGCAACCATTTTTAGAAGAAATGCTCAAATGATATATATCCACCCAATCAAACTACACATTTTACCTCCCTAAAAAGTAAATAATTGATAAATTTTATCAGTATTATAATTTAAAACGTTACTCTTTCATGAACAATATAAATATTCTTTCAAATACCAAAAGCTGATAATTTGAGAAATATAGATCTAAGACATAGACCAATAGGAGTTGAAGATAACTTTCGATCATCTATTTTCAGAAGAGATGTTCAAATGTTATTCAACCTCACGTTTTTCTTACTTAGTAAAATATGGAATATTATGACCCCTTATTCTCTGTCTCTATATCTCTATAGATAAATAAAACTATTATCATTCAATTGTCAAAAAAATTGAGGGTCAATTGTGCTAATTAGGAAATTCCACACATGATTTGAATAAAAATTGTTGGGTGAGCCAGGAACGTTAAACTTTAGACATGTTTGGGGCGCAAAGTCAGGCGCCTAAGCCTAACAATACAAAGCCCCACACATGAGCAAGAGAAGTTATAAAAGAGTCTAATGTCTTATTTGTTTACAGATAATGGAGATCTTAAAATTAATCATTAAAATCTCAGTTATTAACTCCATTTCCTTTTTAGGTCTAAATCTTAACCATTTTGATCTAACCAATTAAATATACTTGTGTTTCTTTTATGTTATAAACACTTAATGAGTCTGAATAGATTTGAATGATTAAAATTATAACAAAGTCGTAATATCATTAAAATGTCTATTCAAACTTACTGCAAAGATGGCAGTTCACCAATTTCATCCATTCACCGCTACTGCCATCACACACCGTGATCAACTCCGTCGCTGCCGCCCTCCATTATCAACTACCACCACTCACAACCAACATCTTCAGCCACAACCACCACGACAGCCAATCACTACAACCAGTCGTACCTACACTAGCCTCCAATTATAATCATCATCACCAATTACCATTACCATAACAACCGTCATTCACTAGTGACAATCACCGCTATTAATTTCACTATATATCGACAACCACTATCATTATTCACAACCACCATTAATTATCACTATCATCCGCCACAATTATTAGCCGCCACTATCAGCTACCACCATCAACCACTACTGTCAGTCACCATCACCACTTTTTACTATCCACAAATCACCATTAACTAACATCATCCACAATCGACATCCAGGAGATACCATATAATATTTTGAAAATATTTTGTTAATCTAGTATTAGATTTAGTATTTCATTAACTTTTATATTGTTAATTTTTAAATAAAGACATTTTTATTCACTCAAATGTTGAAAAAAAAAGTCTTAATTATTTAGTATTCAGATGTGTATTTATTGAAATATCTAAATCTTAATGTACATCTTAGTATTCATGTGTGTATTCAAATTTATACGTTTTAATCTTAATAAAAATAAATGAGACCTAAGTTCCAATGAAATTGGAGAGACATAGGCCTTCTTATGGTTGTTTAACACGCCCAACTAATTAGGTAAAAGTGATTGCATGGTGAGTAAAGTGTGAAATCACATCTCTAGATCTTATGAAGTTCATTGCCATTGTGAGGTGTCAAATTCACTCGGATTGACTTGATATATGACATGATCGATTAGGTTGGATAAAGTTCATAGACATTACTCAGCAATTTTATGCATTTGGGCCTGAAGTTTACCTGTAGTACTGAGTAACTTCGGGCACTCATGCCTAAATTTTTTATTAATATTTATATTCATTATACTAGCAAATGTATCTTGTTATTCAGTTGTTGTTGTGCCCATTTTGATACTTCATGCGATGTCTCTTGTGTTTACTCCTTCTTTCATAAAAGCACTTCTACAACCTTTCTTTGAGGAAATCCAACTTACTCAAAATCTGCATATCTTTTGTATTCAGTAACCCATAATTCATCTATTCCACCATGTTTATTGTTATCATATAATCGCATCATCGAGGTAATCTTGATCGAAATCATTTTTTTGGCGGCTCTTCCATTATGTAGTTGCATGTCTTTTTATCGATTGACTTGAATTAGGACATGAAGTGATCAAAATCTATATGCATGTATTTTTTTGTAACACATTAAAAAATATTTTATCACTAAGCTTTTGACATACTACTTTAGATTATTCTCAAAGTGTTATATACAGATACCATGGTGACTTTCAGAATAAAGTGTGTAATTACATTGGTGATAGGTTGGTTGGTGGTTTTTACGTGACAAAAAAAAGAAGTCATAATGGACACAAATTCAATTTTGTAGCTCTTTAAAGTACGAATTAAATGAGTCACTGCTTTTAGATTTTGCTACTCGTAAAGAGAGGAAATATTTGGTTATTTACATTTTTTTAAACAACAATGATCAAAATATGTTGGTGTTTTTCTTTAAACATGTTGCAGTTACTGCAATCACAGATCTACAGTATTCCCGACTGATCATTGGTGTTGCATTAGCAAAAACAAATATGTAAATGACCGATAGAATAAAAAATAAAATAAATCATAATGCTGAAACATGTCAAGAAACTGTTTTTGATATTTGAATTTTGAAAATTTTAATTTTGTTTACGATAGTCATATCCTCTTTTAATAATAGCATACGTTTTCGGATTTCTATGTTTCATTATTTATAAATATGAAGGCAATAACTGATAGTTTTGTTTTGGTGTTCCTCTTATAAAAGCAATAATCTGTTAAATACCTCGACATGTCTTGTGATATCCAATATCTAGTCCATTTTCATTTCACTTGCTGCCAGAATTGGCATAATCTCAATCTTTTTGTCTCGTTGTTGTTAATAATTCATTCACTTGTAGATTTTAAACTGACACGCCTTTAATCATATTTTTCGATATTGACCGAGCATTCATGACTGTTCTGAAACATACTTAACTGTGGAATCTTATGCTGGTAGCATATACATTCCAATCGCACTTCTCTTGGATGCATTTCAACTTATATCTTGTTATGCTTGATCTGACAACCTTAAATTCAACATTTTCTTGATTTTCAACTTCTAGAAAAATTTAGTCATGCTGCTTGTTCTAAAAAGTCAATCATGCTTTTTATTTATCAAGTGAAGCATCATACCTAAGTAATGTAGCTACTGGAGATTCTTTTCACTTCCTCTTTAACCTTTTCCTAGATTTCCTAGCTATTGATGTTTCACCAATTTCTTTAATTATTGGTGCTGGTGTTATGAGCTCAATATGGTCTTGAAGTTGGTTGACAATTATTATTGAAGGTTCTAAGAATAGAATATCTTGCATTGTCTCTTGGTTATTTATGTTACTAGATAGCATTAGTCCGTGCAAGCACGGGCCCAACACTTTGCATTAACTTGTGTATTTTATTTGGGGAAATGTTATATGACATGTCGAAAGCAATATTGTAATTCAATAGAAGTAATTTTTGATTCTTGAAACGCGCGGGCTCAACATTCTGCATTAGATTATTTTATTTGCACAAACGTTATATGAAATATCAAAAACAGTGTAATTCATTACAAGTGCAAAAGAAGATCATTCATTTAGTAGCCCAGCATCATGGTTAAATTACAAACTACTCTCTACTTATACAGATCACACCAGCTTTCACTAATCCTCCTCTGGAAGCTTTCACTAATCTTCATCTGGAATTAAGAGAGGAAAGCAAAAACCTTTCAGGCATATCATTTGGGTGAAGCGAGTCTGTACTTTCCTTGAATGGTATGAGCAGACAGCCTTAGATGGCTTCAAGCAAATGATATTTTACTCTTTACAGAACCCAAAGGCTTTGGGATGTTATAAAGCCAGAAGATCTAATTGGCAGAGCAATCTTTGAGCAAACCGCTTGAAAGAATGCCTATAGTCGACATACCTGCACTTACACAGAATGGTTTGATCGATTAGAGGAATTGATCTGTCAACATTTTAAATCATAATCTAAGAAAAAATCTTTCCAGTAAATAGCAAAGAAGTTTACACTGTGTAGAAGCAGTTGAACACGAAGTCTTAATGATCGTTCTTGCTAGCTGGACCGTACTTTCAACATCACACAGAAAGAAAGTCAAGAGTAACAGAGAAATCAATAGTATGCCATTTCACTTCCAAACAATTGATTAATCTTCGACCAAAACATAATGATTTTGAAATACTACATGAAGAAAGAGTAAGCTAAGCATTAGAGAAGAAGCAGTCTCTTAAAAGGCTTTGGCATAAAGCCAACAGAAACTTACCACCAAAATGGTCGTTCGATTCTTGCAAGAAGTTCTGGAACGGATATTTCACTCTTCTCGTGAAGCATGAGTTTATTACCTGAAGAGGAAACTTAAGAACACCATAGTTCTAGATGTGGCATAAGAACTCAAGTATCATTTCATAACTGCTCCGTTGAATGCCTCCAAATATTTAATCCTGAAAGCAAAATATGAGGGGAAAAAATCGAGTCTAGATAAATACTCTTTCGACAAATGGCGAAAAAATAGGACTTATAGTAGCTAGTGTAACAAAATATGACGAATACTTAATGTTGAGGCAAGCAACTTGGTTAAGAAAAGAGAGAAAATAAGAATAGTTTTTCCAAAGAAGGAAAAGAAAATGCAGATCAAGATAATAGAAATAGGCGCAACAGTTGAGTAAGTAGCAAATAAAAGCATAGCTATAGGCAACAGAAAATTAAATGAAACAACATGTGAGAGGACTGCTAAGCAAATTTACTTATTTGATAGAATTAACAGGAAGTCAAGAGCTGAACTTGTTTTTTGAAGGACAATTCTGCTAAAGAAGAAAACATGCAAAATAACACGCTGTCGGTTACTATTCAAAAGAAACACCTAATCTATCTAGAAAGATTAATAGACAAAGTTAAGAAAAGTACCAAGATCTAAATTTATTAATGAAGATCTTTTTTTCCAGCTTTAAAGGACACATAAGTTAGTTCCACATAGTAGATTATAATTTCCAAAAAAAAAAAAAAAAAAAAAAAAACAAACAAACTTTGCTCTTAGATTTGATTTAAATTAATACCAAGAGGCAGACGTATCAAACATGAGCTGCTTCTTGGCTCAAAGAACAGTATTGAGACCACCACATGCTGTAATTTGCAAAGAGGTAAAAGGTGTACACTCCAATAACACATACACACTAAATGAATTTATTCAATTGCAAGGTAAAAGTAATATCTAAATGTAAATACATTGGTTCCAAGCAAGAAAATGTTTTATTTCTATTACCATAAATCTAGTTTACAACATTTTAGTAGTGAAATCAAAATTAGCTTAAAATAACTAACAAAACTTATAGACACATATAAAGTACTCAAAAAGTACCTTTTCTAATAAAAAGGTGTTTCATTATCTAGTCTCTCACAGCGAACAAAGAATTTGAGAACAAATGGATGGCGTCCAACGATCCACTCCTCATCTAGCTCACCTAGTGTTATAGCCCGTATTTTGTACGTTCGGATAATTCAAGATAATTGTGAGAAGTTAAGGACAAGGCTATATCTTGATCTTGTTTAATACATAAGTTGTTTATGAATATTATTGGCAAGGAAATATTGAGAAAGGCTAAGGGTAAAAAGGGAAATTCACAAGGTGGCCCATGGTAATATTGTGGAAGGCTAGGGGCAAAATGAGAATTTCACAAAAGAATTCAAGAAAATTCTTGAATGGACCATTTTGGCCATGTGGCCGTCCAAGTTAAGGTGGGCTTGGCCCACATGGATGAATTATGTAGGCATATATATATGACTTATTAGTCATATTTCACACACAAACTCTAGAACCTTGGAGAGAAAAAAAAAAAAAAAAAAAAAAGAAAGAGAAGGGTTTCGGCCATGGCTCCCAAAAATTGAGCCATGGAAAATTGACCAAGAAAAATTATTTCTTCTAGTATTCCAAGCAATTGGAAGGTCCTCTTTAACATGGAATGGTTGTTGGAGCAATAAAACTATTTAATTGTGCAAGTTCACAACTTTAGCCAAGCCAAGAAGTTGAGTGAGAAAGGTATGTGTTCAATCCTCTTTTACATGTGCTATGGATGATTTGTATATGTTGTAGCATGAAGAAATGGATGAAATTCATGGAACTAGATATGTTGGAGTGAAGCTGTGTGGATGTTGTATGGTATTGAAGTGATGAATTGATTTTACTTAGTATTTTAATTGTTGTTGTGGTAGATTGTATGATGAAAAATGAGGATTTAATGGTTGGAAATGAAGTTGTAATCGTTTGTGGATTATGGAAGAAGTTAATGTGACATTAGTATGGTTCCTTATAATTATAAAAATAGAGTTGCTAATGTGTAGGTTGTAAATATAATTCATGAATTTGGAAGTGAGACATGTGTTTGGAAGATTGTAAGTTGGGTTGTTGTGATTGAATTTGAAAGAAGGAAATGTGTTGTTATTGTTCTTGTTGAATTTGGAAGGTTTCGGGTAAAGTAGTATGTTGATTGGGTTGTTTGAATATTATGTAAATTGAATTGAATATAAGTGCAACGTCGTTGAATTGTATGACAAAGGTTGTTAATGTTAGAATGTGTCTTGAATTGATTGTTGATGTTGTTGGCATGATTGTTGGTATTATTGTTGATAATTTGGCCGAGTTGAATTCTCGGATTGTTGATTGATGATTTGGCCGAGTTAGATTCTCGGGGATGGTGTATTTACAGGGGAAATGCTGCCGAAATTTCGGTAGAATATAAATGAATTCATTTGAAAGACTAAGACAAGTATATGTCGATGAATCTAATGATTATGTGAATTCTTTTGAATGTAGACTAGCAAGCTTGGATAAATAAGCATAGCTAATAGGACATGGAACAGGTATGTAAGGCTTATCCTTTCTTTCTTTTGGCATGATCTTTGTGAAACCAACATGACAAAGTATATGTATGATTTCAAAGAAACTCCTATTCTTAGAGCCACTAGGATGGCTAACGTTTTTTATTTCCATAAGCTATTTCATATGGTTTTGATACGTATCTATGATGTCCGAAGTTCTGTTTGATATGTTTCCGAATGGCATTCGAAAGATAAATGATATGACTAAAGTTTTGATTTTCAAATGATAGCACGTTTGATTATTCCACTGAGTCCTTGATGTATTTTGTTACGTACATATGGTTCCAAAAGCTCTATCTGATTTGATCCATAACGATATCCGAAAGGTACTTGATATGATTGTTGCTTTGATTTTCCAAAAATGGCTTCTGAAACGTTCGTAGAAGGTTCTGTACTTCAAACGCTCATAACTTTCTTATACTAAGTCGGATTGACCCGAAACTTGTTTCTGAGCCTTCAGATGTCGGTAAGTGTACGTATCTATCGAGTCTTGATTTATGTGCATATGGTTTCGCACTACTCTGTTCGTGCAAGTCTCAATATGTCTATTCACCGAGTCCCGGGCCGGGTATGTTATCGTGCGCACTCCTCTGTATTGTTCACCGAGTCCCTCTCACTTACGGGTCGGGACACGTTATATGTATATGTATATGATGATATGATGATACGGGGATGACGGCCAGGATGGCATATGATGACTTTATTCACCGAGACCCGCAATAGAGGGCCGGAACACGTTATGTATATATGAGACATGATGCTGACATGCATGATTCTATCCACCGAGTCCCTCAATAGAGGGCCGGGACACGTTATATGTATACATGATATATGATGTTGACATGCATGATCTTATCCACCGAGTCCCTCACTTGAGGGCTGGGACACGTTACGCATATATGATATATGA
This sequence comes from Lycium barbarum, assembly GCF_019175385.1. Classification (NCBI taxonomy): domain Eukaryota; kingdom Viridiplantae; phylum Streptophyta; class Magnoliopsida; order Solanales; family Solanaceae; genus Lycium; species Lycium barbarum. Next base: position 28,178,262 of record NC_083340.1, read on the forward strand.
TGTGGACATGTATGATTTTATCCACCGAGTCCCTCACTGGAGGGCCGGGACACGTTATCTATATATATGATATATGATGTGCATATGCATGATTTTCATTTAAAAAGGCAAGTGCTTTGATGTTTTAAAAGGTCATACTTGATTCTGGTAAATCTCTGCTTCAGTTATGATCTCCCTTTTTGGTATTCCATGCCTTACATGCTCAGTACATATTCCGTACTGACCCCCTTTCTTCGGGGGCTGCGTTTCATGCCACGCAGGTACACCCAGATGAGTTGAAGCCATTATAGCAGATGTTCCAGCGGAGATGGAAAGCTCCATTTGCTCCTGGAGTGTAGCCGAGTCAGAGTATATGTGCTATGATTTCTGATTGATGTTAGAGACTTTGCAGACAGAGTCGTGGGTATAGGATGTCAGTTTTGTAAGCGGCTCCATCAGCCGATATATCATTCTGTGTTATTTGATAAATTCTATATGATTACAGATTTTGTTTGATTTGAGAACAACGAGAAAGAATATTTCTGAAAGCTTTACTATGTGTTTCATCCTTATTTGATTTAAAAGTCCAAAGGGATTATGCGTGTACTAAGAGTCAGAGGGTTCGCTCGGCCCTAAATAAGGGACGGGTGCCCATCATACCCTAGTGAGATTAGGGTGTGACACCTAGATTTTCATCAGCCTCATTGCCTCTATAAGTCCAACTGTTTCTTGTTCTCAGTTCACTCTTAAAAATTAGAACAAATTAACTTGTTCTGGTTCTTGGTAAAGGTAAAATAACTCACTTTTGCAACTACAATTCATCTCAACGCAGGAATACTTACATGTTAGTCAGAAACACAACAAATTCATAGACAAAGTCGAATCAAAATTGAGATTCTATTTATATCAATTTTTTATTCTTATGCTACAGTCTGTTGATTTGTCTTGGATTTGAAAATACTGAAAAGAAGTGATGGTTTAACAGAATACGACATAGCAAGGGAATAAGATGTTTTACTTTTCCTTTGGTCAGACCTTCTTCTAGAGCCAAGTATCCATTCTATTTGGTTTTGATTTTCTGTATCCACCAATTGAGTGAAGTCAAGTCGCAAAATCCCTTGAAATGCTTTTTCTCCAAATTGCCCCATAAAACCACATAAAATGTTAAAACTTTGTTAGTCTAACTTTGTCAAAGAGATATGGCACATTTTTGCAGGAGTCGTCATTAGTTGAGAAGTTAGAATCGCCCAGACTTTGAACTTTGTTATTGGATTCTTCTATATAGTTTCAGATCTTTAAAGAGGCTTTTAAAGTCAAGGCACTTAATTCAAGGTTAATATCCTACTTATATCTCATTAACATCAGTCATTAAAATTGAGGAAAAACAAAGAGCGCTGAAATTGCAGATTGAACTCTGGGAAGCATTAATCATTTGTAAAAGAGAATACAATTTGATTACAAGATATTAGCTGGTCTTAACTATACATCTACCTAAACAGATTCTAATGTGGGAAATACATGTTTGACAATAGAATTAGGAAGCCGGTTCCAGTCCGGTCCTTGAGGGAATTCTGAAGAGCTGCATCAGGCCTTTTCACAACCCTCATTTATGTGAAATTGCAAGAGATTCATTTCTTCTCCAACTCCTGAAGATATTTCATGAAATTTTATACTGCTCCTTCAATCCTGTTACACACCATCACAAAAAGTCCCAGCATTTACAGACATAATACATAGTACATACTATCAAACCTTGTAATGGGTGAAGGCATCTGAGAGCTTCCACGTTCCTATTTCTAGCTACTTCAATTTCTATAAATCTTAGAATTAACACATATCCATCAACCAAAAATATACATCAATCTTCGAATTAAGAAAACAAAAGCATATAGAATTAGCGGAAGAAGATTCTCCAATTTGAGGACGGTAAGCTTAAGGAGAAAATTCTATGTGTGGAGAATCCAAGAGAAGTGGGAGTTTTTCGTGCAAGTCGGGAGAAAAATGAAACATACGGATATGTGGCGGTTCAAGTAAGAGATGAGTAAAGGATTCTTCTAGATTTTAATGGTAGAATGACGAAAATGCCCTTTAGTATATATAGCCATGTCGACGATCCGAGTAGTAAACCCAATCTTATATATATACTAGATGGCTTATGCCCGTGCTGCGCACGGGCCCAACACTTCGTATTATAGTGTATCTATGTATATTTAGTCGTGTTTAGATAGTGATAATATATATATATATATAAACACTATGTTCAAAATACGGTTAATTTAACATTGTAGTTTGTGCTCCGTATCTAAAACTTTATTTTATTCGTGTTTGCTACGAAAATTTATTAATACTTTTTAAAACAGAAGACTTGTTTAAAAGAAAACTATTTTCCTCTGTTTGACATAAAATAATAGCAATATTTAAGCATCAGTTGATACTTTCAATTTTAATTCGATTAATTTAAAAATGTAAAATACTTATTATTTTTTATCAAATTTTGATTTGGATAATTCTAATTCAAATTATTAAATTAATTTTACATGTTTGAAACGAAACAAAGTAGAAATTAACTTTCTATTTAAACGAAGAAATGCTATTTTTTAATTTTTGGTAAATATTCTCGGTTTAACTCATTTTACTTGTCATGTTGTCTTTTGCATGGTTTTTTAAGGAAACGTGAATTAGAATTATAATTTGACTAATTTACCTTATTCATTATTTGATCTCCATTTGATATTAATCTCTTTTCACATTTATTAGACTAAGGAAAAAAAATGAAAAAGTAATTAAATTCTATCTTTTTTTAATATATAAGTATTTTAAGTATGTTGCTGTACAATAATTTCATTTGCTCCTACTAATGGGTTGATACGCATGTGGCAATGAGTCCATCATTATTGATTTAATTGTTTAATTTTCTAAGACTTTTTTTTTTTAACATTGTTTGTTTTTTAATATGGGATTCATTTTTTATTATTATTAATATTGCTTGATTTTGTTAATATGGGGTTCACTTTTTTTTTTCTCGTGAGTTTGGATGTGGTGGGTTCCACTTTTTTTTTTAATACTGGTTGGTGTTTAATATGGGGCCCAATTTTTTTTTTAATATTAGTTGTTGTTTAATATATATGGGGCCCATATTTTTTTTGCCTAATTCTGTTAATATGGGGTCCACTTTTTTTTCCTGAGAGTTTGGATGTGGTGGGTTCCACTTTTTTTTTTTTTTTTTTTTTAATACTGGTTGGTGTTTAATATGGGCCCATAATTTTTTTTAACATTATTTATTTTTTTAATATGAGATTCACTTTTCTTTTAATATTGCTTGATTTTGTTAATATGGGGTCCACTTTTTTTCCCGTGAGTTTGGATGTGGTGTGTTCCACTTTTTTTTTTTTTTAATATTGGTTGGTGTTTAATATAGGGCCCACATTTTTTTTAAAATATTAGTTATTGTTTAATATATATGTGGTCCACAATTATTTTTTATGGGCCTGTTTAATATGGGCCCAAAAGTTTTTTTTTACATTGTTTGTTTTTTTAATATGGGATTCACTTTTTTTTTAATATTGCTTGATTTTGTTAATATGGGGTTCACTTTTTTTTTTTTTTAATACTGGTTGGTGTTTAATATGGAGCCCATAATTTCTTTTTTTAATATTAGTTGTTGTTTAATATATATGGGGCTCACAATTTTTTTTGCCTGATTCTGTTAATATGGGGTCCACTTTTTTTTTCCCGTGAGTTTGGATGTGCTGAGTTCCACTTTTTTTCTTTTTTTTTTTTTAATACTGGTTGGTGTTTAATATGGGCCCCACAATTTATTTTTTTTAGCATTGTTTGTTTTTTAAATATGAGATTCACTTTTTTTTTAATATTGCTTGATTTTGTTAATATGGGTTCCACTTTTTTTTTTTTAATACTGGTTGGTGTTTAATATGGGGCCCATAATTTTTCTTAAAATATTAGTTGTTGTTTAATATATATGGGGTCCACAATTTTTTTTTTTTACAATTTTATTTTTGGATGTGGTGGGTTTCACTTTTTTTTTTTTAATATTGGTTGATGTTTAATATGGGCTCACAATTTTTTTTAACATTGTTTTTTTTTAATATTGCTTGATTTTGTTAATATGGGGTCCACTTTTTTTTCACGTGAGTTTGGATGTGGTGGGTTCCACTTTTTTTTTTTTTTTTATAATACTGGTTGGTATTTAATATGGGGCCCATAATTTTTAAAAAATATTAGTTGTTGTTTAATATATATGGGATTCATAATTTTTTTTTTAGGGCCTATTTAATATGGGGCCTAATTTTTTTTTTTTATTTTTAATGGGGCCCATCAACGGACGACGAAGAAGGACCCAACTCGTGCTTCTAATAAAGTAGTAATAGTTAAAGATTATTTGTTCTGAAGCTGCTAAAATTTCAGATTTTTTTTTTTAATGTTTTTACTACAAAATCACAACTCTTGAAATGTGAATTATTCTTTTGCAAATGTGTAAAAATTCTAAATTCGTCTTCTTTAGTTATAAACTTTATGTTTCCTGTCCCTAGGTTTATATCAAATCCTATATTTACTTCAGACCTGTTATTATCAGAATTTGTAACTTTAGTAAAAAACCAGAAAATCACCAAATGGTATTTGTTAAGTAATTAATGAAAGCTTCATATCATGATCCAAGTACTTGTGATTCAATGTGTATCTTCAACAGAAAGTAACATGAACACAAATTATATCCATACTGCACTTAATTAGTGAAATAAGAAAACATCAGATCTAAAATTTCGATCAAATCTCATATCATAACTTCAGACATACATGACTAAAGTTCACAATGTCTTTATGAACTTCGTGCTTTGTATTTTGAACTTTTTTTCCCGTGTCTAAAGTTTCAATGATTAAACATAAAATTAGATGTTCAACTTCTAAATTGTAAGTTTTTTGTGAAAAACGCATGAACTTTGCACGAAATCATGCATTACTAAGTTGGATGTCCAATTTAGACATTATGATTATGAATTTAAGTTGATGCACAATTCCATAGTCGTTTTTGATCAGTAAAGTTCAGACAATTCATAATCATACTCTCCCCATCCCAATTTATGTGATACTCTTCCCTTTTTAGTCTATCCCAAAAAGAATGACATATATATATATATATATATATATATATATATATATAAATATATATAGTAACAATTTGACTTTAAACTTCCATTTTACCCTTAATGAGATAATATAGCCACACAATTATCAATGGCTTATTGTAGATACAAATTTCAAAAGTCATTAATTTATTCTTAAACTTTGTGTCTAGTCAAATATCTTCACATAAATTGAGACGGAAAGAGTACTAGTTTCATTGATCATAAATGCAAAATTTAAATATTCATACTAATTTTATGATAATAAATGCAAATGCTCACAATGCTATTGTAAATTGAATTCTGTAGTTTTTGATGAATCTATTGCGGTTTTTGAATACATAAAATCTTAGTTGTTAAAGAGGAAGATCCCTCTCACATTGATGTTGAATTCAACTTTCATATTGCGTACATAGGTTTTTTTAATAAATGCAAATGCTCACACTGCTTGTCACGCCCCGAACCATGGCCTAGGCGTAACACGACACTTGGTGCCTAACTACATGTGATCGAGTGAACCCATAGGCTGGCTGAATCAACATGTGATACCAAACATGCTAAAATAAGGAAATAAGACTAACACATGACGATCTACTAAAATGTCTGGCTGAATTAATCGCGAAAATACTGTTTAAGTCTAAAACATCTGAAATAAATGTCATCAAGGCTTACACATCAAAATCTGCTAATATGTGACTGACCTGACTATGTCTATGAAGCCTCTAAAGAATACTGAAGAGATAGTTGTCTAGAATTAGGACTCACCAAGCAGTTAATACGAGCAGTCCTAGCTAGCTGGATCGTCAACCTGTGATGCAAGCCCCCAAACAATAAAAAGGGACACCAACACATTTGAATTGTACTGTATGTAAAGCAACTGAAAGAAGGAAATATAAGTACTGAAACTGAAACTGATAATTGTAAATTGAACTAAACAGAGAGGTAAGGATCTGAAGTGCTCTCTGTTCTAAATGAAGAACCACATGTATAACTGCAAATATAAACTGTGGCCTAGGGCCCAAATAAATGTACACAAAACTGTGGCCTCAGGCCCAAGCAATACGTATGCATAAACTGTGGCCTAGAGCCCAAAAATACAGATACAGATGATCAACATTAAACAATTTATGATTCTGAGATCGAGTTATAACTGACAGTATGATAACTGTTTCTGATTACGAAACTTAAGCCAATAACTTTTTACACACTGACTGAGACTCATAAGATGTCAATACACAAGTCTATGATAATTACGTACTGAGTTCATGATATTCAAAATGATAACCATGAACGAATAATGAAACTATATCCCTAAAAGATAGAAGTTCTACAACTATTCATGAAACTAGGGCTAAACTATATTCTAAGGCAATTTACTGATAAGTATGAAGAACGAGGTGTAGGGAGAATCATGAATATCTCCTAACGTAGATAGTTAGCCTCACATACCTGTATATGCTCCAAAATTTGCAAGAAAGATCTGAACTTTGAGAAGAATCCCAAAAGCCTAAGTCTTAAACCCTTTAGATAGGCTTTCTGGAAAACCCTAGGTTAAGAACAGTGAATTCTTGCTTAATGTTCATAAATATATGTTAGAATCCACTTGGAATAAGTTAGGATTGCTTACCTTAGTGTTCTTGGTGATGGAGAAGGAGAGCAGGTCATTCTAGGGTTCAGGAACTTGAAAATAAGAAAATAAAGCTGAGTCTGCGTATTTATACTGTTCACTAAAGCGGACGAAGTACGGGCGCCAAGTACGTCCAGTACTTTGAAGTACGGGCCGCACCTTGTGGCCCATACCTGGAATGTCAAATTCCAGTGAGTAACTAATTTTCCTGGCGAAGTACGGGAAATAAGTACATCCCGTCCTTCCAAGTGTGTCCCGCACTTGTATCCTGTACTTTGAAGTACGACCCGCACTTTACCTGCAAAAATTCCAATTTTCAGCTCCAACACTTCTGTCTGATTTTTCTAAGTCTAGAATCATGGTCAAAGCTTAAGTTAAAGGTCTGAGGTGTTACACTGCTATTGTAAAGTGAATTTTGTAATTTTAATGAATCTATTGCGGTTTTTAGATATTGCAAATCTAGCTGTTTTTTTTCCCTCAAATGAAAAGGTTTTTTTTTTGTTAAACAATACATTCTATTAATACTAAAAAAATATGTACAATGAGGATCTAGGAGCAGATTTGGACTATCTACTCCACTCCAGTTTGACAAGAAAAGAAAACCAATCCTATCTTGTTCATCTAGTCTGTTGGGGAGCATAACTCCAAGCTACATCTAAAAGCTCTAAAAACAAGGAAGGTAATCAACTGTCACGCCCCGAACCATGGCCTGGGCGAAACACGGCACTCGGTGCCATACTGCATGTGACTGAGCGAACCACATGGCTTGCTGAATCATCATGAGGCATACATGAGCGGAAATATAGCATGAATGTGATGAGCTTTTATAAAACATGAGATGTCATAATAATTTAATGAAATACTTGTTTAAATCATAAATGCGGAAATACCATGAGTTGAGCCAAAGATGGCTAAACACCTTGCATGTCTAACATAACTAAACTGACTAGTCTATGAAACCTCTAATCGTGAATCTTGACTGGAAAACGTACTTTCTGGGAAAAGGCCCCCTAGCATACCTTTAAGTGCATAACTAGTAAAATAAAGATAACTGACTAAACCCCGAATGAGATGGAGCTCACCAATGAGTTGATACGAGCAAATCCTACTGAGCAGATGCGGCGTCCTGTAAATACGTACCTGCATCGTGAAATTCAGGCCCCCGGGCAATAAAAAGGGACGTCAGCACATTGAATGTACTGGTATGTAAAGCAACTGAAAGAAATAACATGGGACATGGAATAACATGATAAGAACTGAAACTGAAAACCTGGACATGAACATGAACATGAGCATGAGCATGAGCATGGGTACATATATATATAACATAAGTAAAACATGATAAGTAGGGAAAGCATTTCATAAACTGACCATGTGATATCACTACGTGGGTACGTGGAGTCTGGTACCTCGCCGGACCAGCAGAGCCCCCATACCTTGCCAGGGTATAAGGTGGTAACGTGCCTGATGGATCCATTCAGTGTAAAATTAAGGTATCGTCCTAACTGGGCGGAGCGATCCTTGTCCTACGGTGGCTACGTAGTTTCAGGCTATCTGAGCCTTCTCAATAATTCGTGCAACTCCCAAAAACATGAACATAATATAGTTGGCTAAGAAGCCCATGATTTTCGTGAAATAACTTGTAAATAACTTGTAATCATGATTTCACGAATTAACTTGTAACATAGCTTGTATCATGGTTTCATGAGATAACTTGTAGCATGGTTTCGTGAAGTAACTTGTATTTAGCATGTATATTTCTTGTATCATGGCATGAAAGTAATTATATGATTTAATTACATGAAAACTTGTAGACATATAGGATATTCATGAAATAATCATTTTTAGTCAAAAACATGCATGCAAGAACCCATGAAATACAAAATATGGGTTTTCATGGATTACGGACAGATTCTCAATAATCATAATGAGTATCAAGAACACAATGATAGAATAATAACAATTCAAACATAATATAGTCATAGACATGGACCTAGGGTTATCATGAGCATAGTATAGAATAGAAACCCTAGTTTTGTAAAGTTTCATACTTTATGGATTAGGAGGCGTGGGGAAGAACAATGATGTTCCCACACGTAGATAGTAACCCTACATACCTGGTAATGTTCCAAACTTGAATTAAAGATTTTAACTTCGAAGAAGATTTCCAAAATCTTGAATTCTTGAACCTTGAGATGGGTTTTCTTGAAAACCCTAGTTTATGAACAATGATTTCTTGCTTATATTACAAGGATATGTATTAGTATTGACTTGGAATAATTAGAGTAGGCTTACCTTGGTGTTCTTGATGATGGAAGAGGGTAGAAGGTCGTTCTAGGGCTTGAAGGAATGAAAAATAATGATTTGAACTGATATGGACGAATATATACTATTCTGGAAAATTGAATTTTACGCCCAGCAAAATACTGGCCGTATTTTGAAAGACGGGCCGTATTTTGAAATACGGTCCGTATTCCGTGTGGACTGCACTGCGTCTCTTCAGTAAAATGGTCATAACTCTTTGTACAGATGTTTGTATGATCCCCATAATATACCGTTGGAAAGGTATTTCAAAGCTCTACAAATTTCATTGAGGAAGTTTTCCCAAATTCCAAATACGTTTTGAAATACGGGCCGTATTTTGAAATACGGTCCGTATTTAACAATATATATCCAAATGCCAAATTCCAGAATGTTCAGAAATCTTTGGTACCAGTTTACGACTTGAAATACGGGCCGTATACTAAAATACGGTCACTGTTCATGGGCGTAAACCCCATCTTACAACTGAACAGGAAAATTCCAAATTCTCACATTCTTTATCTGGTTTTGTAAGTCTAGGATCATGGTCAAAGCTTAGGTTAAAGGTACGGAGTGTTACATTAATAATACATCAGTTCATCTCTACTGAAGCTAAGCATCTAGTTATGGAAAACAATTGAGCTGCTGCAATACTTGCTTCCACTTGACTGTATCTCTTCCCCTAAGATGAAGGTGTAGCACAATTTCCCTGCAAATATGATTTGCTTCAAAGCTAGAGTGCTCAAACCTAATCCTATTCCTTTCCCTCCAAATCAATGCAGTGGTCATGGCAAATACACAACCGGCAATGGCACTAGCACCTGACCTGCTCTTTGCTTACTGACATGCCTATTGTAGCTCTGAGTTCCAATCTCAAATGACCCTGTTGAATCCTATCCATGAGCATAGTCTGGCCCATAGTTGATTTGTAATCCTGCAATCAAAAAACAAGTGGTTGAAGGTCTCTCTACTCTGTTCACAGAATGCACAGTCCATAGGAACTTGTATGCCAATCTGCAACAATCTTTCAACTGTGGCTAATCTGTTTCGAGCTGCAAGATAAATTATAACTTGAATCTGGGATGGATGCTGGTTTGCAAGATGAGACTCTTCCACTCAGCTGTGGGGTATTGTGGTGTCAACTTCATATACATCTTCTTAAGAGAAGCGTCTACCATTTTGCACTGCAAGCAACCCGCTGGAAAGATTACCATGAAAATGGTGATGCTGCATGATTAAACCCTACTATCCAATATCTTCCTCACTACCCAAGATGCAAATCTAGCTGTTGAAGAAGATTAATTCTTCTCGCATGAATGCTGAATTCAACTTTCATGTAGCGTATGTAGATTTCGTTTAATAAATGCAAATACTCACAATGCAATTGTAAAATTGAATTTTGCGACTTTTGATGAATCTATTGCGATTAAATGTTATTATAATTTGATTTCAGTAATTTTTTATGAATATTGCGATTTTTGGATAGTGCAAATCTCAGTTATTGAAGTGAGAAGATCCTTCTCGCATGCATTTCTGAGTTCAATTTTCATATAGCGTACATAAATTTTTTTTAATCTAAGATATTTTTATCCTAACTAGTCTCTATGAATATATCCGATTTTCATTAAATCATCAATTTCGTGCAAAACACATAACAAAATACGATTAATCACCTCGGCTTTCATGGCAAAAAGATGTTACCTACTCTGTAACAATCAATGAATATTTGGAGGAATTTCACATGTATAAAAAATGATTGTATCTTTAATTTCTTTTAGCTGTTAGATAGACCTATTTAAAAAAATGATAGGAAAAGATGCAAATTATTGCCTCTAAAAGGACCCGTTAATCAGTCGTGACTTTCTTGTGTAGTATTGATGAGAAAACAACGATGAAACGCTTACTGTAATATATAGAAGTAGTAGACATTTCATAGCATTGTTGTTATATTTACTTGTTTCTGTTCAAGAAGAATTAGAATTATGTTGTTAGTCTTGTTGTCCAAAACCAATTAGAATTATATCCTAAAAGAATTTATGTCCAATAATCCAATTATATCCAACTTTAAATTACTTCATGAATGGAATATTTAGCTTTTAAAAGGGCATAAAAGTTGTTCAATATTGGAAAAATATTTTAGTCAACAATCTTATATATTTGGGCTTTTATGTGATAAACTCAAAGTTAAATATCTATTAATGAAATTTACTCATCTATCATCTATGACTGAAGTGCCTGTAAATTGTATTATTTTTATATTAAGCTAAGCACTTGAATACAACAGCAAATAAGAAATTCATTTGTTATCTATAAATATTAATCGAAACAGCTGTTTTATCAAATATTAATGTTTGTTTTATCAAATATTAATGTATTCTAATTTAGTAATATCTATTAATTATTATTAGTTAATAGAAATCAAAACCTAAATATTGATTAAATCTTCGAGATTATACTTTTATCCAATATTTACTATACTCGTTGTCTTGAAATAAATATTTTTTTAGTTTACTATTCGTATTATATCTTTTAGCACCAAGCATATGAGGTAATCTAAAACTACTTACCTATTAAAATATAGTCTAATAATAAATTACCTAATCATTTTCTATGTTAGAAGTAAAAAATGTACACAGATAAAGAAGAGTTTAATCACAAAATACTCCTAGACAAAGAAGGCCACCGATTGGATATCTTCTTATTTGAAGTTGGAATAGAAATTCAGAAGTAGTATTTGTTTTAAACTCAATCTTTAACTATGATATTTTTTATTACCAAAATAACCAATAGAAATATGATAGAATTAGATTAAAGGGGTATGTATATAAGTAGTTCAATATTTAAAGGGTATTTTGGTCAACCAATATTTATATTCATGCTTTTATAATAACTAGTCTCTATGAACGTGCCTTGCACGTTTTTTCTTATCCTATGAGAGAAAAATGTTACATTAAGTTATTTATAATTAGATTTATTAATTATTATTAGTTCATACAAATAATACTTTAATACTTCTTTAAAATGATGTTTTTGGTATATATTTATTATTCTTTTACCCATGTTGAAAACTATTTCACCACAAATATTATCCACATTAGGGATTGTGTGACCATATTTTTTTATTTTTGTCATTACAAACATAGAAATATTGAAAACTTTACTGAACAATATTAAAATGATTTTTAAATGATAGTAACATAGAGTTAAAAGATCTAACAATTTTGTGATATGTTCAAAGATAGCCTGTTACAAATAGAGTCATTCATAAAGTAAATTGGGAACAACCCGCTTTACAATGTATACATCGTTACCCGATATGAAATTTCCTTTATTAATTCAAATAATTATTTTTTGCCGGTAGGTGATACTTTGCTTTTTCATCCAAAAAAATTGTTCAAAAATGGAAAAAATCCCTTCTCTCTAACTTAATGTCCTCTACAGGCATTGATCAACTTATTTTGATTAGAAGTTGTCATTAATACATCCATCTAATTAATCTTCCACATGCATGTATGAATTTAGAAAATTAAACGGACTGTAATAATATTTTTCTTTCGCACTCTATCTAGGACGTGTAATAAGTTTCACTGCCAAAACCTATACGTATGGATTGATTCTTAATCTATGAAATAATAAGATATGAAAATCCTAAGGTAAAGCAAGACAACATGGTTAATTAGTTGGCGCAGAGACCTCTAAACAAAAATAATAAAGTTGAAAATAAAGAGTATAATAATGGGAAGAAATTATACCTCTTGAGAAGTTTGCCGAACTTTGTTATTCTCTTTCTGAAGCAGTATCAAAGCTTAGAATTAATACTCCTTAAAATTAAAAGAAATTGTTTTTCTCTTGATATGATAAAGTAGACAAGTATAAATGATAACTTACATTTAATATAGTAGAAAAGTAAAAATGAACAGAGATAGTAAAAGATTAAGACAATATGCATGAACAAAAATTAAATAGCTCAATCCCTCAACCGCGATTTAGGTCAACCATTTTTATAAATTTAGCATTTTTTGCTATGTAGTATACAAATATTACAGCTCGGTGGATGATATCTTGCTTTTTATTTTGTGATTTAACCAATGCAATAGAGAAAGAATATAATATATACAACGAAAATTCAGAACACTTTTCTTTTGGAAAGATACAATTCAAATAGAAAAAGAAAAAGAGATCAATTTATTCAAATCTAAAACGTGAATTAAATTCCTAGTTGAGTTGAGTTCCTAGGAGTAGTTGGACAATGTTCCTAATTAACCTATGCTGCCTAACATTAGCAGTAATAGGATAGTAGTTTTAACGCATGTTTGAGTAGTATGTTCAATAACAATTAGGATTAGGACTTATTAAGGATATAAAAGCCGTTCAATATTTAAAGGATATTTTGGTTAATCAACATTTATATTTATGCTTTTATAATAATATAGATAGTCTCAATAAATTTTGCTTCATAGATAAAATATAAATTGTCAACTGCTTCTATATTCTAAAAATAGTTGTTACCCTCAACTAGGTACAAAGTACAATGATCAATTCCCTAAAATAAAAAATTAGTTTTTTTTTTTAAAAAAATACATATCAATAGTTTTTTATTTACAAAGATATTGTTTATTAATTTCAATATGGAAATCAACCATTAGAATGATGACCCTTATCTTCTTCACCGTTGCTTTTTCTCCTTTATCTCTCCAAGTTTGTTTCTTTTTCAAATCTCAAATAAAAAACTAAATATTTTAATTATACAAATTTGGAAAATTTAATTAAAGCCTCTAATAATAAACAATTTTTTTTAGAATTGAATTTGTGTACTTATTAATTATTATTGCATAAAGATTTATAGTGTACCAAAAAAATTACGACAAAAATTAACTTTAAACTAAATCAGATCTAACCTTCATCTACAAAAGATAATTAATGTTGTTGAAAGTAAGACCTTTACCAGAGGTTTTAAAGACCATTACAAGAGGTTTTAACTTAAAGAAACGAGGGTCCTTGGTAGCTAGGTATTTTATTCTTTTCATTGAATTAATCTCATCGTTAAATAATAGGAGTTTTTCTAAATTATAATACTGACAATACTAAGCGTAAATATTATAGAGTCCTAGTAGAAAATAACTTTAATTAAATAATATGATTTTTAGCAGGTATGTAATACGAATTCTGAATTTTACAGTTAAATCCAACATGGAATTGCCTCTTTAGACAAGTTATTTTAGTTAAAGTGTATAAAAGTCATTCAATATTTAAATGATATTTTGGTCAACTAACATTTATATTCATGCTTTTAAAATAATATAGATAGATAGATAGATAGATAGATATAGATATAAATTACTTAGTACAAACTGGAGAAGATTTGTTAAAAAGGTCAGTTCTAAGTTTTAATTGGGTGGCCACTCATTTTCTTTTTCAATTATTTTTAGGTACTAGGGTTTAGAAAAATGGGAATGGGGTACTCTTCATAATTTTAAAAAGATTGAAAGTTTTAAGTTATACATTTAAGTCCAGTTAACTTCTAATAAAATGCACAAACACCCGCTCTCTCTCATCCGTCCCTTTCTCTTCTTTATTTCTCTTTCTAGCTTGGAACTCTCAAACTTCCACCTCTCCCCTAAGCTCCAATACGCCTTGATCGTCGTAAACATGTAATTTCTTTAACTCTGTAACTCTGTCGGAGCATTTTGAGCTCCATATTGCCCTGAAATTTTTTCTTTTTTTCTTTTTTCGATCTTGATAAAAAAACTAGGGTTCATAAAGATCTGCTTTTTTTCAAAACCTTTATTGTTTTGCCTATTTTTTCGTCGAAATGTGTGTTATTTATGCTTATTTTGCTTGTTTCGATATTTGTTTTTTCTGTTTGAAATTATATATGGTCTATTAATAGACTTTTGGTCGATTATTGTTATATCATGGTTGATCAACGTCTCTATTGTTTGTATATAGATCGTATAAATGCCTAGGTGTAGAGGCAGAGGAGGAAAAATACTCTTTGTTTTTGTGCTATGGTTGAAACTCATTCTAATGCGAATCGTAAGGATAAAAATAGAAGAGGTGAAGAACTTAGCCAAGATAGAAAAAGAAAAAGAAGTGCAGAAGCTGAGAGTGCATCCCACTCAGACCCCATTGATGAGTGTAGTGTTGATGGAGATAGAGCTGATAGTAGAGTTGAGAGTGTATCTGCGAATGATTCAAAGCACTCTAGTGTTGCTGAAGATGTTGATCCTTTGTCCTTGCTATATTGTGCAAAGACAATTAACGTTGAAAAGTATGGCTTGATCAATTGGCTGGATGCTTATAAATCTTTTGCAGCAAAGGTTTCTATTAGGAGCAGACTATCGTTGTTAATTGAATTTAACAATGTGTTGAGAGATCAAAAACTAAGGAAAATGTAGAAGCGTTCCTGTTTTGGTCACTTTAGAAAGTTGTCAAAATTCTTCATCAATTTCAACGGACGGATGATCCACTATATGCTTCTTCATCATGTGGTCCAGAACAAGAAGACTGAAATGTGGTTCCTCGTGAACGACAAGCCTGCGTGTTTTGGCTTGAAGGAGTTTGCGTTGATCACCGGTTTAAATTGTGGATCCTATCCCTCTCAATCTAGAGAGGACAAGGCAATTAAGAAAGGGGCAAAATTCTACGCAAAGGTTACTCGAAAGAAAAAGATTACATCAGACAAGCTATTATCGGTGAGAAGAGGGCCTAGAAAATAAAGAAGAAAAGCTAAAATGTCATCTTGTGTGGTTTCTCCATACAATTTTGATGGCCAAAGATGTGTCCAGGGTGTGGACGCTGATTGGTTTAAAATGGTTGACGATTTGAAATTCTTCCAGAGTTATCCTTGGGGAAAGGAATCCTTTGAACTCACCTTGGAATACTTGGTGGACAAGGTAGACGTGCCCAGGCACCACCAAACCCACCTTGGTAAGAAGACGCCATCATTTGCTCTCTACGGCTTCCCCTGGGTATTCATGGTACATGTTATAAACCACTGGTGTGGTAGATTATAGACTGTGTGTTATTTATTTTTACACTAAGCGATTATTTGTGTTATTATAGGTCTGGACTTATGAAGATTTTCCCGCACTTGGACTGCATGCTAGCAAATCAGATGAGTTTCTTTGCCTATTCCTAGGATTCTTAGGTGGCACACCACAAAAATGGAGCCAATTACTGAAGGTGATCCATTTAGTATTGGAGGGGGAATTTCACAGGTATAAATTTGGAGTCTATTATCAATGTTTTTAAAAAAATATAAACTAATTGCTAATGTTTTGCGTATTTGTAGGTTGTGCACCCTTACAACATCCCCACAATGCGTGAGATGGAGCAGGACTACATGAAAGACTTCTTGGCATTTGATGATCAGGTTGATGATCCCATCATAGATAAATTGAAGATTGAATTGGAAGGCGTGACCGTATTGGTTACACCAAAGAATGGCTCGAAGGCTCCTAGTAGGTTGAGAAAGCAGCCCAAGGAGAATTCTGATGAGGATACTCATCATGCCTCGAATCATCGTAGTAGGTTTGAAAAGGAGTCCAAGGAGCCCTCATATGATGTGGAAGATACTCAATCAGAAGATTTTGGTGGTAATGTTGGCATTGGGCCTTCTATGGGTCGTGCTGCACCAAGTGGGGGCCCATTAATACCGATAGAGCGTGTGGAATTGCAGCAGCGTTTGGTAAAGATGGAGGAGTCTCTGAATGTTGTTCTTGCTTATGTGGAGGCAGAAAAATTTAAAAAGAGCGAGAAAGCGAAGAAGAAGAATCAGGAGACTGTCAAAGAGAAAGGTGAACTTTTTGATTTTTTTTTGTTGTAATTGTGTTGTATACGATTTGCATTCTTTTTAATTATATCCAAAAAATACAGCACAAGCACCTGTGGACCTATCTGCTATCAACAAGTTAAATGTAGGTGCTGAGCTCCCTGGACCAGCTGCTCAAGCTGAGAAGTCAGCAGATGTTTTTGTGGCAGCTGTCCAAGTTAATAAGATGAATGCTAGTCCTGATCTTGAGAAGTTTGAGGTCTGTAGACCAGCTTCTGAAGTCGAGAAACTTGAGAAGGTTGAGGTCGAGAAAGTTGAGCTCCCTATGTCAGCTGTCAAGCTGAGAACGCAGCAGATGTCCCTGCTAAGGTTAATGAGAAGAATGCTAGTGAGGCGAGTCAAGCAGATGTTGAGTTTGACTATGAAAAAGTTGTGTCGGGCGTCCTCGCCCAGATTAATGGTTCTCCAGACAACTAATTTGGTTATTTGGGTTGTAACAAATAATTAAGTTTTTGCTGAATGTGTGTGGTGGATGACAATCAATCCTAATGTCTGATAGTTTTAACAAACAATTAATTTTGACTGTTTTGAATTAATTTATGCGAAGGTTAGATCATTGAAACCTTTGTATATAATTGTGTTATTGCCTTTTGAATTTAGCCGTGCATACATATTTTGGATGTTTTCAAATATGATTATTTTAACAAATAATTAATTTGACTGTTGTGTATCTAAGTGTGTTGTTTCATTGTGAACTTGGATGTCTTCAAATATGACTATTTTTATAAGTAGTGGTCACTTAATATAATTATCTATCGGCGACATGAAACCTTATTATCTGCTACGATGATTGTTGATCATCAACTGTGAGTTTATATATACTATTATCGACTATGAATAAAGTTTATGCACAAACTCAATAGAGATGTTATATCGCTTGAGGACAAACACATATATTTTTCATATAAATAAAACCCACTTCATATTGTCTAAAATTCTTCATATGCCAAAATGAAATACCCAGTCCCACTACAGCCCTATTACATATTGCCATATAGCAAACACCACTAATAAATCATACAAAAGCATCGTTAGTCTATTATTTTTCTCTTCAGCCACCATCAACCTCTGATTTACTTCATCCATCTCAATTTCAGCTTCTCCCAACATAACATTCAAGCGATTCTTCTTTTATTCAGATTCTCTAAACAAAGACTGAAGTAATTCCTCGTTCTTGTCACGCCCCAAAACTCACCCTAGACGTGACCGGCATCCGACGTCATGAACAACATCGGAAGAACCTAAATGATACAATAATAGCACTTGAACCCGCCAGATTTAACATTCGCCTCCAACAGTCTATAAAATAAATGTAACAAATCATGAATATATAAATTAAATCAGCGGAAGTCTTTATTCACTAAATACTTAGTCAAACGTAATAATGTGCCCGAGAGTTAATCAATAACTCAACAACTACCCACAAGAACGTATACTATGGAGCTTCTAAGATAATGAGCAATGTCTAAATCATCGGGACGCAGCCCGAAACTAAAAGACGAAAAGTAAAGATAGAATGGTGCCCCACGAACAATCATGTGGGCTCACCGAATAGTCTCGAAAGCAGCAAGTTCTCTTAAGTCGTAGACGTATCACGAACCTGCTCCTTAATGATACCTAACATACCATCAAAAACAACAATGGTATGCCTGAGTACTGGGTACTCAGTGAGTGTCTAAGGGGCAATAGTTAACAAAACAAGATATAGCGAATAAAATTAATAAAATGATATCAATGAAAATAATAGTTCAAACCTAGGAATAAAGTGAGTCAGCAACATCAAAGAGTCATCAAAGAACCCAACAATGACAGACACATTAACTTAACTCCTTACCATTTACCAGGCCAAGTATTTCACTGACGAATTCAAATCACCACTCACAGGCAACAAGATATGAAACAAGTCACTCACAGGTAGATCAATCAATCGATACTCCGGGTTAGGAAACCGCGAAGGCTAATCGTCCTCTGGACTAGCACAACAATAGATACTCCGGGCTTAGAAGCAACGGAGGCTAATCGTCCTCTGGACTAGCACAGCCATAGATACTCCGGTCTAGGAAGATACGGAGGCTAATCGTCCTCTAGACTAGCACATCAATAGATACTCCGCGCTAGGAAGCAACGGAGGCTAATCGTCCTCTGGACTAGCACAACCATAGATACTCCGGTCTAGGAAGTAACGGAGGTCAATCGTCCTCTGGACTGACACAGCAATACTCGTATCGATACGTTAGGATCCATAACGGCTAATCGTCCTCTGGATTAGCACAACTTGCCAATGCAGGCCCAAACACCAACAAAATACAAATCATGGCATAGTACCGAATCATCAATCATGGCTTAGAGCCGAATCTCACTTCTCAAGTCATCATCTCAAAATGGCGGCATTTCAAGTCATAACCGATTTAGAATCTTATTCAAATCTATTATTCAATTTCAAGTTCAAGAAACCCATTCAACAACAAAACAATTTTAAGGTCCAACCTTTAGAAGATTAAGTTCAATCATCCAATAATGGGAAAAGCGAGTTTCACAAAGTAGTATAGTTCGTATAACGTTCGATGCGGGCTTGACCCTACACACGCATGAACTTGTCTAAAAGAAATCATCTTTAATTTCAGAATAAATTCCACCAAACAAGAGTTATAACTTATATAAACAATCAAGGAAGGATTCTCAAATATAATTCATGCTTTCACAATATAAGCGTACTTCACAAGTAGACATAGTTGAAAAGATGATTTTTGGAATATAGACATACGTCAAGGAAGATTTTTGGGAAAATCTAGACATACATGAAAAGGCGAATTTTGAAATATAGACATACAAAACACCTTCATAGTCAAAAAGATTTTTAAAAGAGACATACATTAGGGTTTTGTATGAGAAGTTCACCCTTTTTATTCAATAAAGAACTTTCAAGAAAAAGACATATATCCATAATAAAGTTTTTAAAAGAGAGACATACAAATCATCCTTATAGCCAAAATATGATTTTTAAAAGAGACATACAAACCACAACCAAAAAGTTCGTAAAAACTGATAGAAAGAGTATGTTCAAAAGGGACATACATCCAAAATAAGGTTTTAAAAAGGAAGACATACCTTAATTTGTTAAACAAGGTTTAACAAATCACTTTTCTAATGAAGAACACCCAAACCCTAGCTTGAATCACTTTGGGAAGAATTATGTTGCAACCCTTGTAGGGTTCTTGAGGCTTGGGACTTGTTCTTCCTGACTTTAGGGTAATTTTTTCGTGACTAGGGGTGTTAGGGAAATAAACCCCAAGCTTAAATACAACTTAAAACGCGTAAACCCGATTTTTTGACCCGAACCCGACCCGTTTCACGATGGGTCCGCGATGCGGGGCCATCGCGCAACAGTCTGCAGGTCAATACTCAGACTTGCGCGATCGGCCCGCGATGCGGGGCCATCGTATGCGCCCCCACGCGCCTGAAAAAGCGACGGGTGTCGGTTCTGCACAGTGTACGGTAAAATGGACATAACTTCTTGTACGTAACTTTTCTCGGGCTGGGAGACCTACCGTTCCAAATTCGTAACACATTTTCATGAAAATCGCCCAGTAGACAGACCTACCAAAACTTAGGCGAATTTAAGAGGCCTTAAGAACTTCACTAGGTGGTTTGACTTCAAAACGACCATCTTCCACCTGAATTCATCAAGAATGGATTCATATAGATATAATATCATCTTAATACTAGATTTTTACACATTCACACCTAGTTCAAGTTTACGGGGTGTTACAGTTCTCTAAAGATTCTCTGAGCCTATTTTGCAGTTCAGATTTGATTAAGCCTGTTGATGTTGGTGTCTCAGGTCCACCTGGGCTCCTGCTAGGTCCTGGGCTCGTTTGAGATTTTTTTGGTATTTTGTTAGGGTGTGGATCAATAAACCTGAAATAGTCGCAACCACCATAATCCTAAAACAAACAACAATCAATTAGATTTTTTTGTACTAAAACCATATAAAAAACGCATACATTTTGAATTAGAAACTTACAGTTCCAACTGAACAATTAAAGAATCTGCGATTTGGGTTCTTTGGGGTGCGCAATGTCTTCAAGACAATGTATTCGTCGCAGAAGCAAATGTCGAGATCTTGTGGTTGAGATGTTTCGGATAGCTGAGACATTTTGGGTGTTTTGATCAAGGAAAAAGAGACTATGGAGGTGTTTGATCAACAAAATAGACAATGGAGGTGCTTGAATTTTGAGTCGATTTATATAGGGAAGGGTGTATTGTTACCGTTGTAAATTTAAGAATATTTTATTTATTACCGTTGTAATAAATACATTATCTAACCGTCGAAATAAAGCTAAGTGTGTTGGGTCTATTAATAAACATAACTATAGTAAACAACTATGATCTATAATTACTCATTGAGACAGTTTATGATGGACCTTCAAGGTTTATTATAAACCACGGGAATAAAGGTTTTTATTGGAACGAGAAGCTTGTTCAATTTGCATAAGTCCAACAGACCAAGAAAAAAAAAATGAACCCCAAACCCCTAATCTAAAAAAAAGTCAAAAATAAATAAAATAATTAAAAAGGCTTGATACTATTTAAACATTATAATAACACTTTAATACATCATATGAGAGTCCCCATTCATTAGACACATGATCAAAATAGTTTTAGGACACCTAATGGTCCTTAAATCACTAATAGTAGTCTAAAAAAGCCAAAAAAAAAAAAAAAAAAAAAGATAAAAAGACTTGATACTATTTAAACATTATAATAACTCTTTAACACATCATATGAGAGCTCCCATCAACTATTTTGATTGGAAGGGTCTCTCATATGATGTATTAAAGTGTTATTATAATGTTTAAATAGTATCGAGTCTTTTTATTTATTTTATTTTATTTATTTATAGCTTTTTTAGACTAATATTAGTGATTTAAGGACCATTAGGTGTCCTAAAATTATTTTGATCATGTGTATAATGGATGGGGACTCTCATGTGATGTATTAAAGGGTTATTATAATATTTAAATAGTATCAAGTCTTTTTATTTATTTTATTTTGGCCTTTTTAGACTAATATTAGTGATTTAAGGACCATTAGGTGTCTTAAAACTATTTTGATCATGTGTCTAATGGATCGGGACTCTCATATGATGTATTAAAGTGTTATTATAATGTTTAAATAGTATTAAGTCTTTTAATTTATTTTTGGCTTTTTTAGTTTTGGGGTTTCATTTTTTTTTTTAGGTCTGTTGGACTTGTGCAAATTTAGCAGGCTTCTAGTTCCAATAAAAACCTTTATTCCCGTGATTTATAATAAACCTTGAAGGTCCATCATAGACCGTCTCAATGAGTAATTATAAGATCATAATCGTCTACTATAGTTATGTTTATTAATAGATCCAACACACTTAGCTTTATTTCGACGGTTAGAAAACAAATGCAACAAACAGAAAAGGACATAAATAAAATAGAACACAAGAAATATGAACATCAACAATATATTTCATTTCATTTCAACCCCCAAACACAGCAGCAAAATCATCTAAAAGCTTTCATACATGAAAGCCCAAAAGTTGCTTCCATCTACAACTTTCACCAATGAAAGCTTTGCAACAAACTTATAACAAAATGAAAATATACATAAAAACTAAAACCACATAACTAAACTAGTCTGGGGGGTGGGGGGGGGGGGGGTTATGAGGTCATTTGGGTCGACATTCTTCTCCTGCAAGAGGACACGCAGAAGTCGCTCAATCCTGCAAAGAGACCTTTTCAATCTCTCCCTGTCCTCTCCCAGCTCCCTAAAGAGTCGTTTGAAGTCATTTTGTAGTAGAAGAACGTCTGGTGATGGAGTTTGTAGCCTTGGGTGCCTGGGACGGCGGAGTCTTCTGGGTATTTTGGAGATGAATGATCTGGAATTTGTATGGGATTGAGTTTATTTGAAATGGAGGAAATAGGGAATGGTGAAGATAAAAAGACTGTTTGCATCGGTTAAGTGAACCGTCACCCAATGGCTAAGAGACACGTGGCTATGGGCATGGAGGTGTCGTTTAAATTTATATTTTATCAGTGTGATTAGACATGAAACGCCAGTATTTTGAAAGTGTAATCATTACGCTACTCAGTTTCGCATGATAAGGGTTTTAACTAGGGAGTATAGATCTCCCAAAGGAAGATTAATCTCCTAACTATGAACCATTATAGACCAACAGATTGGTTTATTATAAACACGCATAGAGTCTATGATAGACTAAAACAAAGTTGATTAATATTGAACCAATACATTAAAAATACATTCAAATTAAAAAAAATCAAGTGGGATGCTCTCTTAAATATCGACACATTGTTTTCTTGTGACCAGCCCCTTGCAAATTGAGCACTTGTTTCTCGTCCCTTTGCTACTTCCCCTGGACTTGAAAGATTCCGCGACGCCAGGAATACGCTTTACTCTCTTCCTTCCAAGTTTAGGGTCGTAAGGGGATGGAGGAATATACATGTTTGCGTACTTCTCTGGGACTTCCTATTCTAACTCTGCAAGGACTACATTAATAGTTTCACCAAATGTAAGAATGTATGATTGAACTTTATACATGGGTGAGGAATACTCGTAGATTCTTGAACCATAATCGGGTCCGTACTTCAATCTCAAGGCTGCCATCGCGTGAGCGCACGGTAATTTCACCAAGTCGTACTCTCTACAAGTACATGTTTTGTTTAGTAGATTGACTTTGGAAATTAGGTCACTGCCAACTACGGTGAACTCGTTGGCATCCCCGTTTATATTATTGACAAATAAGGAGTCGCCCTCATTCATCTTTTCCTTTAGCATCTTTTCAGCCGAAGGCACAAATAAATTGATTGAATTGTTGATATCTGCACATCTCTGCTTAAAAATTCCAGTAAACCTCATAGAAAATGAAGTGAATAACGCAGTCACAGGGTACTCTCTTTCATCCTTCAACATTGAGTTTAGCGACTCCGCAATGTTTGTGGTCAGCACATCATACCTATTGGCTGGAAAATATGCCCTGCTCCACTTGTCAAATCCAATATCAAACTCGAGGCAATTAACAGCTTCGGGGCATTTATTCCTTAATTGCTGAAAATGTTCTTTGAATTCTTGGTAACCATATGCCTTTGCTGCATCATAGTACACATGAAGAGAATCTCCACATTGAATTTTTTTTCCGAAGGTTATCACCAAGATGTTTCATGCATAGTCCATGATGAGCATGCTCAAAAATTCTGAAAACACCGTTGGTTATGCTCTTGTGCCTATCAGAGATGATGCACAAGTCTGGTTCATCGGCGATTATATACCTCAGCTGCTTGAAAAAGTAGGTCCAGGATTCATCACACTCCTTGTCCGCCACGCAAAAAGCAATTAGATAGATATGGTTCTCAGTATCCTGTGCGATGGCGGATAACAACACACCCTCTTACTTGCCGTATAAATGCGTGCCATCAACGGCGATAACCTTTCGCATGTGTTTATATCCTCGAATGCAAGCTCTGTAAACTTCGAAGTAATATTTGAACCCGTCCGCATCATCAAGACTAATGTAAATTCTGGAACCTGGATTTAGATTTTCAACCATGTACGAATAAAGCCGTAAACAAGCATACTCGTGCTCCGGTGTCTCCCTAACCATGTTCTTGGCCGTTACACCTGCCTTCCAACACTTCCAATAGCTTGGTTGACGATGAAATTCCCTGAAAACCGTCCTTTGGATTTCTTTTGTCGTTGGCCCTTTGTTGTGAATATAGTCATTCATCAAGACTGATGCAAGGATAGCTGTCGAGGCATGCTTATGAGTGCTCGTAACGTGTTCAACCCCGCAAATGTGATCACCGACGTACTTGTAAATGCGAAACCTATCAGAGTTGTCGTACTTATTAGCCCACAACATCCAACCACAATCAGGAAAGGTGCATTCCACCTTATAATATTTGTTGCTACTCTTGTTTGGTTTAAAACAAAACGGGGTCTTTATTGTAGCTTTCTTCAATAAAACCTTTAAATACTCTTTGTTCTCAAATGTTTGCCCACAGTAAAAATCGGTTCCATCACTGAAGTTGTGGCTGCTTTGTGAACCACTTGGTGGCTGCCCATCACCCCCATCATTTCCATCACACTCTTCGTCATCACTATCAGGATCATCCATATCCATAAAATGATCACCCATGCCCTCATGTTGCATTGAAACTTCATCGGCTAGCGGCTATGGCTTGTGGCAGTGGTGGGTCGGGTAGGGTGGTGTTGTTGATGTAGAACCAACTTGAGACCTCTTAATAACATTATTCTTAAAACAGGCCTAGAACCATCAGCAGCAACATCAAGCATATACAATACCACCTGCCTATCATTCGTTATGAAAGAAGGATGGGTTTTTCCCCTAGTGGGCAAAGCATTAATCATATAACTAATGCGCAAGTCGTTAGGCTCACAATTTAACTCCCCACTTTCCATTACGCTTGTGACCAAGTCATTATACGTACCATTGCGAGGCATGGCAATTGGCGTTGTCACTTTGCTCACAGAATTCCAGTTCCAACACTTTGGGGTTCTCCTTCCATTCACCCATGTAATCACCACCTACTATAATATATTTTGCAATCGAAGCCATAATAAAATATATAATAGACTATGACTTTGGTCTATGTCTGGTCGATGACTCGTTGATGAGTGTGGTCTATTACTGACCGGAGAGCTATACCAGATGCAGGATCAAAAAGAGCAGAGATAAAGCTCTTACCAGTTGGGAACTGAGGCATTTGAATGGAGAAGTGACGGAATGAGGCCGGAATTTTTGCCGGAAAAGTGAGCTTTTACAACAATGAGGAAAGGTTCTTCTCAACGATTTCTACCAAATTTTACTTACAATGGCTGAACTATGAAAGCTTGCCGTCGTTAGGGACCGATTATCCGGTGAAAAGCTGGAATTTTCACCGGAAAAATGGTCAAAGCAGAAAACGGGAGCTTTTGGAAGGAAATATTTTGTTTTTATTTCTATTCCAGGTAATAAATATGTTGGGCCTGAGGGGGCCAAAGTGTAGTTTTCAAAACTTTGGGGCTAGGATTTGACACAACATTTCTCTGACGTGCTGACGTCATAAATGATGGCCAAATCACCAATTTCTGAACACTTATGGCCTTTTGGCAAAATAAGTTTCCAAAATGGCCTTTTGGCCAACACCCCTCCAAACTGGCTACAAGTTAAATATATTTCATAAAAACTATGTACTCGTCCCATATGTTAAACCGTGGTAATACTGGTTATATGTGCATTTCGGCTGAAATCTCAAGTTTTCGGCCCACGTATGAATAATAGGCCCATATATATATTATAATAATAATAGGTGTCACAAAGAGAGAGCCGCTTGTGAATTGGTATCCACCATTTATATTTGGATCTTTCTTTCTAGGGCTAAATAGATAAAGCTTAGCCTTTGCTCAACTCTCAATTATATATATATATATTTTTTTTGTGTGTGTTTGTGTATACATATATGTATGTATACGTACAGCTCAGCTTCCGCTATTTCTAGCTATTACTCATTTTAGGTAACTATCCTTTAACCCCATCTTGTTTTTTTTTTTTCTGTTAAAGATTGTGTTTTTTAGCTGCCCTTTTAAGGATTTGAGACTATGTTTTATGTGGGTTTCTTGATTTTCTCATCTGGGTTAGTTCTTTATTGTGAAAGTTCTCTTCTTTTTTTTATTGAAATTTTGTAATTTGACATATCAAGAATGTTTAATTTGTCTTTTTTGGGGAAAAATTGAGTTTTTCTTACTTTTGGTAGTTCTGTTTGTCAAATTCATAGACTTTTTACCCTTTTGTCTATTTGTATTATTTTATTTGCCCTTGTATTGAATTTGGTGTTGTAAGTGCTGTTACTGATTTGTATATATTTTGTCGAATATTTTATACTGTATTATCCCCGTTTTTTTTGAATTGGTAAGTTAACAGGATTTTGGATAGATTAGAAATTAGGTTATTTTTAAGGTAATTATAAATTAGGGTTTTGGTAAGAGTTGTTGTGAGGAATGGGGGATTGCATATGTTTGTCTTGAAAGCTTGCGACTTGTCTTTATTAATTGTGTGAATAATTGGGGTTTTATTGGCATGGTCTTGCTTTAGATGTATTCTTTGGAATGTCAGTGCCTTCTTTTTTATCCAAGGCGTACACGTCATCATCGGTCTCCTACTTATGGATATTATCAGCTATTGTTGCTCATTTTGGATATTTAGATTAACAACTATTCAAATAACTCTTGGATGTTTAAGAACACCCACAAGTTAATTATTACTGTAAAATATGTCTAGAGAAATGCGGGAATAACTTTTGGTCTTAGATGCATCGGTCATAGTGGAATGTGAAATAGTTCATTGGTGTGCTAGGTTGCTGTTGCAGAACGACTAAATCTTTCATATTTCAAAACTTTGAACATTCTTCTTGTGTAGCCAGCTTTGTGTCTATGGGCTTTACTACTTAAAGGTTTTAAAATTGCTGCTACTGATTTTTCACCTACTTCTTCTTCCTGCAACATGAATATGTCTTTTCTTTCTGCTAGAGTTAATTTGTGATTCTTTTTTTCTCCTTTAAAACTTATGCTCTTTTAGCTTATGGACTTTACCTTGTGTTGCGCTCACTGTTGTGTCCTTTGAGACTGTTCAGCTAATGTTGGATATGTTTTTGATGTAGTTTAGAACAGGATTTAGTGAAGCCTGGGCATGCTAAATGCTCTAGTTTTAGAAATCAGGGGGTAGCTGCATCTCTTCAAATATAAAGACTAGTTTACTAAGAAAAAAATGGTTTTTGTTTGTGTGAGTAGTAGTTTACTTCAACTTGTGGATACCAAGTGGTGTGGCACCTTGTCTTTATGGATGACTCAAGTAGCGTCATACACATATCTAGTACATACACTTTGAAATTTTGAATCAAGTATGACCGCTTAGTTTAACTATTTGTGTGTTATCTGTGCCAAGCTGTGTAAATTAGTGTTATGGCGTTTTTCTGATTTTGAAGTTGTGGTCATTGGTGTGCTGATCCTTTCTGAATACATGCATCATATTTCTATTTCTTTTCTTGAGCGGCTTTCCTCTTATGCTTTTCTTTTTTCTTGGTTTTGATATGCGGGGCTTCCTTTCCTTTCAAAAGGGGATTCATTATTTTTGTTGCTGCTTGATGTGAGCGCAGATCCTCTTGTGCTATTGAATAAGTCAGATCTGGAGGAAGAAGGTGGTGTAAATAACATAGTCTTTTTTCTGAAGTGCAGGGCACTCTGTCCACGATTGACCTTGTAAACGCTCTTGTGTTTATCTGCCATGTCCAGTGATCTTGTATCTCAGCAGTTCTCAGGACCACCTGAGGGGCAGCTGGTTCAAATGGACCATGTTTCCAATAATCCTGACTCTATGGCACATATGCAGACAAGTATTGTTGGACACATGCCAAATATTTCTGCATCACACCAATTTGTTTGGTCAAATGAGCCTACAGCCAACAGATTTGATACTTCGGTTCCAGCCAATCAGATGGGGCAGATGGGACCCAGAATGAACCCTCAGCACTTCATGTCACATCAGCAGATTGGAGGAGATAGATATGTGCCAAATAGTCCAAGTGCGCAGAAATCGTCAGTACTCACCAAACGGAAGGCTGAGATGGAACCAATGCCAAATAAGCGGACCGCACAGGGAGCTTCTTTGTCCACCTCTCCAGGTTTTGTGCAGCAATCTTCTGCTATTAAGAAACCTGGACAGCAACAGTCAAAGTCAACTTCTGGAAGTTCACCAAGTCTTCCCGCATCAAGCAAGAAAATGACGCGGAGTGAATCCATATCCAATAAAACTGCCTCCCAACGGTCGCAGACTCCAAAAGGACGAACAATTCAAGTTGAGCCAACCTCCAAGGCTCAGGGCGAGTCCTCTGATGCCGTGAGGTCCAAAATGAGAGAATCACTTGCTTCGGCTCTGGCGATGGCATGTCAGAATCCAGAAACTGTTGTAAATGCTGCCAAGGATCAGAGTGAAGCAGTTCGTTCTCAGCCTTCGCAAATGAATGTAACTCCGACAACTGCCAATGAAGGTCTACCTCAAACCTCTGTGTCACATGTACCTCAAAACTGTGGCGATGTACTTCCTTCAACTGGTGCTTTTCCCGTTGATGGAACTAATGACAGTCAGAGTTCGTCTCTTGGGCTTCATGATGACGTGAGCATGGGAAACTCTATACCTTGCTCTAGTGAACTTGAGTTGCATGTGGATGATGTTCCATTCAGTGACAATTTCTTTGTCAAAGATGAACTCCTGCAAGGGCATGGTCTCACTTGGGCGATGGATCTAGATATGCAGTTAAGAGAAACTGATTTCCTCCAGGATGCTGAAAAGGCCAATTTGTTTGATGAGGGCCTAGTTGGAGATAAAGATGAGCTCGCAAAAGCATCTCCAGAAGATTTAGCTTTGCAAATTGAGGCGGAACTTTTTAAATTATTTGGAGGTGTGAACAAGAAATATAAAGAAAAGGGAAGGTCTCTTCTCTTCAACCTAAAAGATCGCAATAATCCTGAACTGAGAGAGAGAGTGATGTCAGGTGAGATACCCCCAGATAAGTTATGTTCAATGAGTGCTGAAGAACTTGCATCAAAGGAGCTATCTGAGTGGCGGACGGCAAAAGCTGAGGAACTTGCTCAAATGGTAGTTTTACCTGATAATGAAGTTAATATGAGACGCCTAGTTAAGAAAACTCACAAGGGTGAATATCAGGTTGATTTTGAACGGGATGATAACAATATTGCTGCTGAGATATCTGCAGGTTCCTCAAATGTCTCACAGTTTATGCCGAAGATAGAGAAGGGGAGAAATTCTGGCCCTTCTGGTACGGATGAGATTGGAAGTAAAGAAAATGTTCCCAGCCAACATAATAGCTCAGAAAAGCAAGATGTGAAAGATAGCTTGGTAATTCCAGCTGATGGGGCTGATTTGATGCAGGGGATGGTTGTAGAGGAATTCAAGGATGCAGAATTTCTTCCTCCTATTGTTTCCTTAGATGAATTCATGGAATCACTCGATTCCGAACCTCCTTTTGAAAACTTGCCTGTCAAAAACAATCGTTCTGCACCTCTTCCAGACAATGAAAGAGCAGAGGACCCTAACAAAGTTGTGGGTTCTGGTCCAGCCACTAAAGACCCTGCTGTTGCTTCTGCCGACAAAGCTATTGAAGAGCTCAAGAATCATGTCGAACAAAAGGAGTCTCTGGTGGTATCTACAGGGAGCCCTGTAGTAAAGAAAGTTACTAGCTCTGGGAATGTGCCTGTCAAATCTGCTGAGAGCCTTATCAAGATGGCAGGACCACGTGGTAATGCTTCTACAGCTCCATGTATCTGGGGTGGGGCACTCCAGCTTACTATTTCATCTTCGGTAACAGTCTTTGGTTCGTTTAGAAGGTATGCCTATTTTCTAAAATAGCTCAGCAGATCATTTTTTGAGCAATTACTATTTATTGATGTCATTCTCTTGTTTATTTTAGCGCACTGTTGTCACATTTGAGTCTCTACAGGTCATATTTCTTTCATTCCATTTTTCTATGAGTTTTAGTACCATGCTGTTTTTTTGGTTTCTCTTGATAATTGCTAGTTCTTGAAAATTCTCTCTGCCAGAAGAATGATTGTGACCGCAATTTAAATGCATGTTGCATCGTTGCCGTTGTATGCTTAGGATTAGTTTTCCTTTATTTTCTTTTAATAGTGCTTTGCGTTACATTTCCTGAGTGGATGCTCTATTCTTTCTTCTGTGTTTACTCCCCTCTAGAACATTGAGAATGTTGTACGTATTGATTAAAACTTTATAGTGGTGCTAACAAGAGTGACATTTCTTCTATTTTCTTATGTTTCAGTGGTGAAAAGACACCGACTAACGAGTGGCCAAGTTCTCTTGAGATCAAGGGTAGAGTTCGACTTGATGCATTTGAGAAATTTCTTCAAGAGCTTCCTATGTCACGAAGTCGTGCAGTCATGGTATCTTATGGTTCCCCTTCCTTTGTTGTAGTTGGTCTTTTCTGCCATACTTCAGGTCGCAGCTTATTGCAGACAGTGTGTAGCTTTTTCTTATTCTTTGATGACTTCCATTGTTGTCAAACTAAGAATGTATACTCCAGCTATTGGGAATACAGCGATATGCAATATGTGGTTGCTGAATGGCTTGGGAGCATGTGTCCTTCCTACTGTTTTAACTTTTTAGTGGATGATTTTCTTTTTGGGTTAAGCTGTGGATGGAAATGTCTTTAGTTGAAATAATTAACTGTGCTGCAGAAGGCTCTATAGATTTTCTTTAACACCCTCAAATTAGGCTTTTTTTTTTTTCAATGTCAAGAGGTATCAAAACCCTTAAGATTTTAAGATAAAATCAATGGAGCACTCAACTCTACACAATATTTAGCTTTTTGTAATCAGTATTTAGTCTGCGTAAAGATACAATTTTCCGACTCGTTTGGCTTAGCCATCATCTTTTAACCGAAGTGGATGATTAAATATTAAGTAAATGATGCAATGATTCTAATTCTGAATGGTCAAGCTTACGCCTTGAAAGCTGTAGTTGGGCAAGCACGTTATATTTATTATGGTTTACATAAGTTGTGAAATCTTCAACTCTGTTGTGCTAATCATATTGCATGTGCAGGTTGTTCAATTTGTTTTGAAGGATAAGTCATCTGAGAGTGAACGGGCAAACCTTTCTGAGGTACTAACCTGAGTTAATCCTTTCTTTTAGCAATTCTTGGTTCTGTAAAAATCTACTGGTTTATGTTTTTGCTTATTTGGTCTTCGATAATCTTTGCAGGCAGTGGAGTCATACGGTTCAGATGAGAGGTTGGGGTTTGCCGAGCCGGCACCAGGGGTGGAACTATATCTATGCCCACCGCACATACTTGATATGATAAGCAAACACCTTTCCAAGGACCCTGGAGTGCTATATGATTCTACAGAAAATGGTCTAATTGGCGTAGTTGTATGGAGAAAACTTCATATAAGTTCAACAATATCACCTAACTCTTCTTCGCACCATAAACACGGCTTGAAAAAACAACAGATGATTCCTAGAGGACAGCACGAAAAAGATGGAAACGTTAATGTAAATTTGATGCCTAAAGGAACCATGCCCCCCATGTCTTCGAAACATGATCCCGCAATGGATGACGACGATGATATTCCACCTGGGTTTGGTCCCAAAGCAGTCCGTGACGATGATGATTTGCCTGAGTTTAATTTTTCTGGTAACTTAAATGCTTCTAGGCCTAGGCACCCATCTCAAAACTTGACCCATGGGTCAAGAATGCCCCTATATAACCAACCGATACCTTCTCGTCCTGTAGACCAGATGAGAGAACTTGTACTAAAGTATGGACAAACTGGAGCGGCTACTAGTAACGATAGACCTACAAATGTTGGTCTTGGAATTGAACCATGGAATGATGACGACGACGACATCCCCGAGTGGCAGCCACAAGCCCCCCCAGCCCTACAGCGTCCTCCATACCCTTTAGGCCATAGTTATACGCGGCCTCATTTGGCTCATCATAGGCCATTGGCACCACCTATGGCTTTGCCTATGCAGCCACCAATAAATAATGTTCCAAACAGGCAACAAATAATGTCACCCAGGGGGCAATATCAAGTTGACTGGAGAAGGGATCCATCAAGGGCTAGGGGATTCTGAAGTTTTTCTTTTTGTTAGTTTAGTGACTAGCCATGATGTAAATTCTGAATACCGTTTTTTCTTCTTCAGTTGTGTTTGGCTTTTAGACTTTAGACTAGGTAGTTAGCTTTTCTTTAGATGTTTTAAACAAGAGTTTATTTTGTACTTTCAACATAAAACCGAGAGAATTCATGTTCTCTTTTCCAGTGGTTTATTTTCACTGTATCTCTTAATTTCATGAAAAGAGAAACATAAAGATATTCCATCTCTTAAGCGTTATTTCCGTGGCTGGATATAGAGTGTTTTTCTCATTAATCTCTTTTCTGACTGATGCAGGATAGACTAAACAAATTTATAATGGGGTTTAACAGCATTAAAAAGTTGGACTTATATTTTTTTTTTCTTTTTGATGTCATGCTTTAGTGTGAATGATCTCGTAGTTGCACTATTCATTTGATATTAAAAATCTTAGGGACAGGCCACTCCTATTTGATTTTCATTTTTGTTTTTGTTTTGTGAGTGAAATAGATGGTAAGAGAGAGGAAAAGAATACCAATTAGTTAAATAAGCTGCCAGCTTTCAAGTACAAGCCATACCACATATCGTAATTGAAATGTTAGTAATATAAACTCAAAAGTGTCAATATCTGACATTCTATTAATTCAATCCGCACTAATGAGAAATATCAATTTACAGACTTATAATTGACATAACCCCTTTGCTTTCACCTAAATCAATTAAAAGAATCTTTAAAAAAAGAAGTGCTATACCCTTTTGCAAATGGAACAAAGTGTTGAAGGAGAACTTTTTTCTTTCTTTTTACAAATGAATGCATCCACAATAATACTCTATATTTCTAATGTGATTCTGCAGAACACCAGCTGGGATTCTGAAATCAAATAGCTAGCTCCTCGATAGTCACATGATACGTTTGAATTAGCCCCCCAAAGCGCGCTTGAGGGCAGCTCTTTGGTCTGTTGTCAATCTTGTAGGGAATTTAACATCAAACTTGATCTTTAAATCACCCCTGTTGCCAGGTTCCTTTGTGATCGGCATGCCTTCTTTTGCAAGCACTAGCTCGTAACCAGGCCTGACAATTTCATTCACTGGAATCGTCAACTTGCGACCATCTAATGTTGTCAGGTTGACAGTTGTTCCTCCCAATGCCTCTGCTAATGTTACTTTATGGTTCCTAATAAGGTCATTCCCGTCTCTCTGGTAAACGTCGTGGGGCTTCTCGTCGATTACAAACACGAGGTCTGCTGGAAGCTGGTTCAACTGCTCATTCCCTTTGTCTGGGAATGTTATCTTTGTCCCTTTCTTCCAGCCAGGTTTTACATCAATGGTTAAAATCTCTGATTCTGTGACTAACCTCCTGCGATAACTCTCGTATTAAATATTTCAGCAAAGAGAAACCATGTATTCATCAAATGGAGTTGAGATAGAAATGCCAAAAAAGTTGAAATAGGAAAAACATTTGTGTATATTTAGCAGAATTCTTAGAAAATATTTGTGAGTTGCATCCGAACAAACGAGTTAAGATTTTATTTACAAGTACCACTATATGTCAAGAACCAAAAATCAATACTTGTATTAGTTGCAATGCTAAGCAAGTCAACACTTCATGCTCCTTGTTCATTCATTGTTTAAAGTTCAAATAACCTCCAAAATGGTTCACGAAAAAGAGAGATAACAATAACTTCTTGTTACTTGATTCATTTCGGTTCAGTTTGCAGGAACAGCTCCATCATTTGCTTTTCTCCATTTAAGATTAAAAAGATCCCGAAGAAGGTTCCATCCTTAATGGTCACTATATGCATAAAGATATCTCATAACTATTTGTCACTTATAATACTTGTCAAATTCTACAAGTGAAAAGATTTCAAAACGATGGACAGAGAGAGATGTGCTTACCCATTCGCATCAACCACAGTTCTAGAGATCTTCATTTTCCTCGTCGATCCAGAATAAAGCTCCTCAAGGCTGCAAGGCAATTTACTCTCCACTGGTGGCGGTTTTTTGGGCATAGTAGCACCAGTTCCATCACTAGCTGTTCTGAAAATATTCTCACCCCCACCAAATCCTCCAAATAAACCACTTCCTTCTGATGAGAATCTTGTGGACTTTACTCCAGCCCCAAATCCGAATGGGCTACTCCCGAAAAATTCTGCAAAAATGTCCTCAGCATTTCGAGGATTACCGTTAGATCCAGGTGACGTGTCTTTTAGACCTTCTTCACCATACTGATCATAGACTTGCCTTTTCTGAGGATCACTCAAAATCTGAAGAAAGGAGTAAAACTTGATAGTCAGAATTCATGATACCAAGATCTTGTTCAATCTTCCATGTCTATGATCATTAGAATTACTGCATAAATGATACTTTTGATTTCCAGATTCACCGTTTGTCCCAAAGAAAGGTCCCAGAGATAATACACTAAAACATATAGAATACAAAACAAACAAAATCTGTTCTTTTTTGTTTAGCAACGTGTAAGGAAAGCAATCAATTCTACGACCACTAGCGTTATGAGAAGAAAGAGGATTGGACCAGAAGACCAGTTTGTTAAAAACAAGGGTAGACCATCCGATAACAAAGAAAGAGCTTTCAATTATACAGCATTTGAAAGATAGTAAAAGGGAATAACGTCTCGATCCTTCTAGCAGCTTTAGTATCATAGTTTTCATAAAGTAAGACTTCCAAGATTTTTCCTTAAAACTACACATTCTTTTCACACAATTAGTACAAAGTGTTGGCAAAGATCAAACCTTCAAAAGGTTTCTAAAAGAAAAGCCATCACACATTATACCTAAGAAACAACAGAAGCAATCAACAACCACCCTTTATGCCCTTCAAGTACATAAGAATAACTCAAAGTTTTATGCATTATGATTATATCTAAATGCATGATTACGAAAGTTTCTATAGATATGCACATTAAACAAAAGGAAAGTGTGACAAACTTCATAGGCCTCAGATATTTGCTTGAATTGAGCCTCAGCTTCCTTCTTGTTGTTGGGGTTCTTATCAGGATGCCATTTCATTGCCAATTTTCTATAAGCCTTCTTTAGATCATCATCTGTCGCGGTCTTCCCAACGTTCAACACGTTATAATAATCCTCCCCCATTTTTCTCTACCTAAATCCAATTTCCAATATCATCAAAATCCAAACAGCTCCTTATCTTTCCAGCAGTTCAGCAAAAAGGAGCCCTAGAAACTGCAAGTTCAAAAAAATTAGCTACATCAAAGTATGAAAAAGAAAAGGGCAAGTAACACATTTGGCCGGTCTGCCGAGAATAATTACATTCGCTAACCAAACATACACTATTATGTATCAAAAAATGTATATTTATGTATATTATACATTAATATACAAAACAAAAATACAATTGCTGGCTAATATTTTGATGAACGGCTATTTATGTCCATTTCTCAAAAGAAAATTCCTAATATCCAATATTGCCCAAGAAAAACCAATTCAAGATTATCAGAAAATCAAAGAACACAATCAATCTTTCCCAGCAATTGAACAAGATTAAGCAGATACCCAGATCAAGATTAGCCATAAAAATGAAAATTCCATTTTGAGATTATGCAAAAGATTCAAATTTAAACATAAATCGTCAATCTTTTTCACAGTGGAGTAAAAGGGGTGCTTTGAAATATCAAGTTTTAGCACATACCTTGATCAATTTTCACAATGAAAATAAAAATTCCTTTTTTTTTTTTTTTTACAAGGAATTCTACTTCAAGATCACCAAAAAAATTTCAAATTCCTATCATCAAAACGATTTTTAGTACATACCTTTATCAATATTCCAAAGGAAAATGAATTTTTTGATAAATTCCAACAAAAAATTCAGAGTTTCAGCACATACTCAGATCAAGAATTACCATGAAAATGTTGAAGGGAGAGATATTAGAACAAAAAATTTGAAAGTTTTGTGAAATATATAGAAAAAAGTTGAAATTTGGGTCACTTGATATTCAAGAAATAAAAAGAAATTAGATTTTGTTTTATTCGTAGGAAGTGTTTTAACGCAAATGTTGTTTCAGCTTTACTATTTTTCTGACATTGTAACGCTAATAACGGAATCTCATGCACTATCTTTACTTTCTATTTTTTTTTTTTTTAGTTATTTTAAGAAAGAAAAATGTTATCCCAAAATTCTTTAATAAGTTTCAAATGGTGTTATTCATACTCAACTCTCTTTTTCTGTAACCATATACTTCCCTTGTTTGGTTGAAATGTTAATTATTCATTCCACCAATTTTATCATATATGTAAAATATTTTAATCGTGGTACAAGAATTTAAAGCGAATATTTTACTAAAAAAAGTTTACAACCAGATTATATTAGGATTTGCGCCGCGAGTGGCCTATTCGGGGAGAGTGTTCATACTAAATTTTTTTTCATACACAGAACTCAAATCTGAGACCTCTGGTTAAGGGAGGAGCAACCCCATCTAACATTACTGCACCACATCATAATATGCCTAAATATCATGAATTATATGACTATTGGATACACTATTGAGAATCGGAGGCTTAACATAGTCCTCCTTTTTCAACATTTTCTTCTATTTCTTTGTATTTATTGATTGTATCTTCTTGTTGATTTCACGATCATGTGCAACTAAACTCCTCTTTCTAGGATTATTTGACATGAAATGATTATATATTTTAAGAATTGAATTTTTGTGGCAATTTCTGTGAATTTTCACGCATAAATTTATGTTATGCGTCAAAAGTATTGAGTTCAGATGAATCCGATGCTGATATTCTATTTCCGCCTCTAAGAAGAAGAAGCAAAAAGGAGTAACAATGCTTTGGACTGAAATTTGTCAACACTGGCTACCAGTTAAATAATTTTTAAAAACTTGAGATAACTTAATCAGCAAGGTAAAAGCTGATTGCCGGGTGAAATTAACACACTTTCTCTATAAGATGCTCCATGAGGTTCTTTGCAAATAAATTTTACCGAACATCTTTTCAAATGACTAACATTTAAATTTTGCCCTCATTTTAAAAAAAATTGCAAATATAAACAAATCAAAGATATTCTCCTTCCTTTTCTTTCCTTTTCTTTCTTCGTTCTGGTGTAACTTGGTATTGTGTAATTTGTGTCTATTCTCTTGTTACAAGTTTGTCCTTTTGATCTTTGTTCATATTGTCAAGTGCTTTAGATTCCCACGTTTTCTAATTTTAGCTCCAAATATGGTGTTGATTGGATACGTATAATTTTGTCATAGTTTCTGTGAAACGCTAGATAAATGTTAACGACTATACAAGTACCAGATTGGATCGCATTAACTGTTACATAACACTTAGATTGGCATAGAACGGACATTTTGTTTCTTTTAACTAAAGTTAAATTGTTAACATGTGATCATTGTCTTGCAAACATTGCAATGTACCCATTAAAACGTCCTTAGTCCAATAAATGGGAGGACTAAGTCTATGTCTTGTACTTAATTACATTCTGTGACGATTTCACACACTTTGGCTTTATTTGATTTCTCATAAGTTTAAGGCATTTGAATTCCTAAAGACAATACATGAATGAAGTTGAAAATCAATTAATTTAGAAGGATAAAAATCTTTAAAACTGCTAGCTTGAATTGCAGCCTCTTGACAATTGAGTCACCTTGAGACAGTGATATTCAACTTTGAAAATCAAGTAAACAAACCAGGAACCAAATAACCAATCAGCCGGCGTCATTATAAAGGCATTTTGTGGAAGCACCTTCTGATATAACTATATGTTGATACCAAATCTAAAAAATATGTCTCCAGGTAATTACTTTCTGAAAAATATGTCTCCAGGTAATTACTTACTTTATCCAAAGAAAATAAAAAGAAGTTTCCAAGTACTCCACAGTCTACTGAATGCTATTGAAGGAGTAGAACGGAAAAGCCTATTAGATTATACCTCTTAACATTCCTCAATTTCCTTTCCACCCCCCCCCCCCCCCCCCCCAAAAAAAAAAAAAATCAAACAATAAAGTGCAAACAACCAAATAGTTAGAACTCTCAAGAGACGAAGGTTAAAAAGGAAAAGCGGAACGCATATAGTGAAGACATATATGATCGATGAAGGGCGATGCCCTCTGTTGCAATTGCATTTTCACTTCATCCCTTAATTACAGGAAAAGTAGAAGCCTACACGGCTGTTGGCAACCGGCAAATCATTTGACATCGACTACAGGTTTAAATGCTAATAACATGATGTGTTTAATTATTGGAATTGCACATCAAATTTTCACATCAATGCCACCGTGGATAAAAAGCCACAGATAGCTCGTTTTCTACTAACTGAGCATTCTTATCACCTCACATGTTTTGCAACAGAAGTTGTAAAAAGCCACAGATAGCTCGTTTTCTACTAACTGAGCATTCTTATCACCTCACATGTTTTGCAACAGAAGTTGTATATATCTAGCAAGCTAACAGCTTTTAGCCCAAAAGAAAAGTGATGGAAGAAAATGAAATATATATGAAGGCAACTACTATTCCTTAAAAAACATCTCTCTCTATACTAGCATGTGGACAGGGTGGCAACTTAAAACGCAGAACTCTGACGCAAATTTGCAGTTGCTTCAGTAAGAGAGCTCAAAAGGGTCTCACCGACCTCAGCTTTGCAAAGGGGACATGTGTTGTTGATTTTCAGCCACTTATCCACACAGTCCTTGTGTAAGAAATGAGAACATGGTAACTCCCTCAGCTCATCATTGTTCACATACTTTGCCAAGCAAATGCAACATGCCTGTTAAAACAAAGTCAAAGGATTATTAAGATGAATTGGTGGA
Organism: Lycium barbarum; assembly: GCF_019175385.1. Taxonomy (NCBI): domain Eukaryota; kingdom Viridiplantae; phylum Streptophyta; class Magnoliopsida; order Solanales; family Solanaceae; genus Lycium; species Lycium barbarum. The sequence continues at coordinate 28,217,646 of NC_083340.1, forward strand.
AGTAATTCAGAAGGTTACATGCCTTTTGATTACTCCATTTTTTTTTTTGGGCTGTGCACTATTAAACAAGTGCTTTTCCAGCAGCAATGGCAAGTATCTTTGTGATCTCTACCATTGTGATCATACATTACACCTCAGGTGTAGAAACTATACATTTTCTCTAATTTTCCAAAACAGTGGCGTTGGTATGACATCAAACAACGTCCAAAAGAAAAGAAAAAATAGTATAAAGTCAAACAATAGAAAATGAAAAAAAAAAAAAAAACATAATCAAAGGCATTGTGACAACAAGATTGTACTAAAAGTTCTGTTTTGGAGAAGGCCGTTGGTCTCTGCATATTAGCAGAGCATGTCACCTCAGAAATCCAAAACATTCTTAGGCATATGAATAGCATGCTGTCTCTCTACTCTTAATAGTAAACTGCACTATGGATATAACTGGAATATCACCATGTTCTCTTGAAAAAGGCCATGTGTCCCCGCAGTTCAGGCAAATTTTGGATGTAGCATATCTCAGGTTAATATGTGATTGTTTCACCCAACTCTCAACTCCTACTCTAATCTCTGCAACCCTCGACACATAGCTTAGTACAAGTCTCCACCTAGTATTCTCTTCACATCTTTCTTCTCCCTTGATTCAGCAATTACGCTGCCACCCAACTCTTTTCTGCAGTCAATTATTTATAACTCAAAACATCATGAAGGGAACAGGAGAACGGTTCAAATTTATCCCGACAACAGCGAGTGACAATACAGTTTATAATCTACATAGGTCCCTACTCTTTTTTTGTTGACCCTCATTTCAATTGATTGGATGCTTGAGCACTCAGATTTTAGTGAGTCTCTCGGATATAAAGTATCTCCCACCCCTTTCTCGTTTTTGTATGATTTCTCTTGCATTCGGAAAATAAAAATCCTATATTGTCCAACGAATTTGGCCAGTATTTCCTAATGAGTAGCTTTAGGAGATAAAGGTCTCCCTCATATTCTCCACCCATCTGCGAACGGTTTCCATATTCACCCAAGTCCATTTAAGACAATACTTTTTTCATTTCATGTATCATTGTATGGTCATCAATCATCATACCAGACATGTTTTACCCTCCGTGAGATCCTCCAGCAAGTTTTGCTTTGAAATATTTATTTCTTCGAACTAAAGCTGCTAGAAAATTGGAAGGACAGAGGGCCTCTGAGGAGGTGGCGGGAAGGGAGGTCGCAAGTACACAGTTGTAAGTGACAAGTGCAGTTCATCAGCCATTTCTACTATCAAAGCCACTAACAAGGAAAAATAGCACTTTTCCCCCGCCTGAAAAGCTAAGGGAGGAGTTTGTCATTCAAATGCTACAGCATACAAATATATAAAAGCTATTCACCCAAGGTAGAAGAAACTGGTCAAGTACTCAAGTTCATATTTCTACTTAGGAGCTCGCGAAAGACACCAATCGGATTGAGAGAAATCATAGCACAAAATTCTTTAACACAAATTCATCAGCAAAACATCTAAAAAACCATGGACATGACAAAGTGGCAGTTTCCTTTTGGGAGAACATTATAATCTCCCAATCAAAGCTTAAGTGGAATTTTAAGTTTGTAAATTGCAATTATGCTAAAAGTCAATTTGTGCCACTCACTTTGGTAGAAAACGCAGGGACGAAACATCGCCCACCCTAAGCGGATTTTTTTCCCAAAAGATTGGTTCTCCTTCATAAACAAAACCAAGCAACCAGATAAACAATCTGAGCGTACACAGCTTTTTTTTGTGTGTGTTTTAGTTGTCTTGCATCTGTTTGAGGAAGAACCCAAAAATGTATGTTTGCTGCAGTTCAAGAGCTGAGTTGTATGATAAAAGGCCTTTGAAGGCAACCATGCATTTGGAGAGATTGAGAACATTTCTGTTAGATGTCAATTAAACTCACTTATCTAATTTAATGATTTGTACCCTTTGTTCTAAATCCAAGTACAATGGATATTACAACCCTTCACCTTTTTTTGCTTCTCAACATTTGGCTAACAAGAAACAACAGCAGCCATCTTACCAAAATATGCGGGAAAGAATGAATCTAGAGGAGGATTCTGTCTATAAAGAGGAAAGTAACCTATATAGCTTCTTCTTCATCGTACTCATCTAAATTGGAATACCAGAGGGATGGAGAAGAAGAAAAAGGAATTAACTACTGAATATACATCATAATTTTCCAGTGCTAGCGTCTTAGTGGCTCAATGGAACCGATGAAAAGAAGCATAACAGGGTTCAGATTCCATTCAGATGCAATTGTCATTCAAACGCAGAAAAAGAAGTTCTGAAATTGTAGCCCTGGATAAAACCCATGTGGCGAGACCAAATTAAAATCAACTTGAAATAATCTGTTTCTACTGCCAGCCAGAGCAAGCAGGTATGTACACCACAGGATATCGCTTAGGAATAGCAGCGACGAGGGAGAGAGAGAGAGAGAGAGAAAGATTAAATAAACTGTCTTTTTTCTTTCTTGTGTCTCGTTTCTAGTGGAGGATGGTGGAGGTTCAAGCAGGCAAAGTTTCTTCTCTTCAAAAGAGAATTTGCCACTAAAATTCTTATTTAAAACGAAAAGAGATTTTGCCAATAAGATGGACAGAAAATAAACCAGAGAAATCTGTCAGAAAGGAAATAAATTTACCGCATCTTCTCCTGAAATCACACGCTCCTTTTCTGTTCCTGCAGCCACAACCCCACCTTCAGCAGCCTCTTTGTTGCCACTTTTGTTTTTCTTTATCTTAAATTTATAGATCGGAAGAGCATTAATTGATTCTGGTGTGGCGCCTTTGTTTTGAGTCAGATCTTCTCTGAAGCCCATGACTGAAATAATGCAGGGGAGGCAGCAACAGATTGTTGCACATAGGATAAATGGCATGGCATACCCGATACAGCTAAAGGTTAGAAATACTATACACAACCTGTGGATAAATAGAAACATGAGCAAATAGGATGCTGGTAGAGAAGACAGGAAGTACAGAAATACCCCAAAATGAAAACACTAGTGAAACATCACCTGTACAAGTTAGGAGCCTCAGAGGAAGAAGAGTGTCCGCCAAATATCCAGACATTGCCAACCACAAACCACACTGCAAAAAAACAATCTAGTGCCATTTTGAAGTACTCAACAAGTGCCTTTAGCCTGCAATAGGGAAATAAACTCCTTTAGTCCTCAGTTCCACTACTCAGCGCTCCATTACATTTATATCAATACCAGTTCCAATACCAGATGAATGCAAAATAATGGAAAAGGAAGAGCGCTGTGATGCAGATATTGTCATCCGAACATCTCTTAGAATTTTAAGTATTGGTCCCAATTAATTGAAGACCGAAATCAAGGCCCAAAACTAAACATTATTGATATACAAAATAAGGTCATGTCCTTGGTTCTAGAAATACCAATTAAAACTTGGCACATAGGAGATGATCTTATAGACAGATATTCAGCGAAACATCTATTAGACATTAAGTTATAGTCTCATTTTGTTAAGGAGCTTAAAAATCAAGTTCCAAAATTTTATCATGTAGTAAATTCTAGAAATCATAATTAACAGTAAGTAAAATGAATAGTAGATGAACTTGACAAAGCTAAAGCCGTACTGAAATATCAATTCTTCGACGAGTTGTCACAGAGAGATAACCATTTGAGTATAAACAACCATGGCGTTTTACACTTGAAAATAACGAAACTTCTATATTTATCTTAGCACGGTCATAATTTTCTTACAACTCTTAAATGGCAAACCAATCATCGAACTAAAATAGGCTTGGTTCAATTCCAGATTTTTGTGGTTCAGCTTTTTCAGCTTCTGGTTCAGATTTCACTATAAGATAATTTTTGTTTTGTTTTTTTCTTTATTATATAGTTCCCCAAATTTCTCTTTGTAGGCCTGAAAATTCTGACATTATTAATTTGGCTACTTGCTAAGTAATCCATCTCACACAATACATTTAGTCATTTAATGCAGCATATTATTATTTCATGTATGGATTATTCGTATGAGGCCTGAAAATCTGATGTATTATCAATATGACTACTTGCTAAGTAATCCATCTCACACAATACATTTAGTCATTTAATGCAGCATATTATTATTATTTCATGTATGGATTATTTGTATGACAAATTAATTTCTAGTTTCTTAAATTAAAGTGGAATCGAAGTGAAATAATTGGCATTACACAAAGTCAGACGCCAAAACTTAACCTAATTAGCAAATGAATTAAACCAAGGAAAAACAAATGTTTTGGCTCAGCTTGTTGTCATGAAAATTGAATAATGCTCATCAAGTGACGCCAAAGCTGAATCAATGGTCACAAACTATTTACTTTTTTCACGCATAAATAGTTTTTTCACAAAAGATGCTTGATGCACCAAAAGACATGAGGCACAAAGCACAAAAATTGGATATCTCTGACACCCACTCAATATTGGACCCCTGGATCACTTCAACTAAGTAAATTCCACAAAACAGAACCCATAAGGAACGCACTTCCCACAGGACAGAATAAGTCGCACAATTTCCCAATATGACAAACTGCATCATTGTCTCACGATGTTATATACCTGACAATGCTACTCAATTTGAAACTAAACATATTGCTTCTCAAATATCTAATACTTTAAAATTCGTGCTGTGGGTAGATTTCCCTAGTTCACTTGGTAAAACAATGCCTTTCGGCCCATCTTGCAAATTATGCCTACTCAAATCAGAGCAGCATATAAAATGAAGGGATTGTATGAGTGCACATGTCCAGTCTTGCAATAGCACATAAAGCACAGGGTTAAACCAAATCATGCCAGGAATGAAATTTCTGACATTGAAATTTGGAAGATTTCGGTGAGTGTTTTAATAAGGACAAGTACCACGTAAACAACAATATTACGCACCTTCTGCTCCGTAGTCCACTACTTTGACCACCTGTAGAAGCTGTACCAGTTGTCTGTCGACCTTCGCCTTCTGAACTCCTTGTACTTGAGGAAGGTCTGACCGAGACTTCAGTCTGAGAAGAAATCTGTTGCTGCTGAGATGAATCCTGATCTGAATTCTGATTTCTGTGACGAAAACGCCAATAGAGAAGAGGGAGGATTGCTACACAACCAGATGCATAACCAATGATCCATTGGGATAGAGGAGCACGTGGGTGCTCATCCCTCGATATGGCCAACACTGCAATTGCTGCAATTATTTGGCTTAATGTCAAGACTAGTTCGATGGATATCCATAGCATGGAATTAAGAGGACTCCGATGGCGGCGCCCATTTCCTCTTCGAACAAATGATGAGTTCCTCAAGTTTGATCTATTAGCAGAAGAAAATGCATGTTGGGAGACGGGAACTGCTGTGCTTGTTGATGGCGGATGTTCAGCTTGTTCATGCAGCACATTATTGACTGGTCTATCATGGGGGTTGCTTGATGAGGATGGATCACTGCTACTCGTTATGTCAATAACATGCTCATTGTTGCTACGGCTATCTGCTTGCTCCATTAATAATTGAAACTGGCTAGTTTGGCTTTTCCTGTGTAGCCCTATTGAGGAAATGGCCATCTAAGTCCACTGACTGAGAGATAAGTATAGAAAACATGGGATGCAAAAGTCTTAAGCAGTGCAAGTATGAGTTCGCCAGAATGAAAGAGACTCTTCTTCACAATCACCCAGTTAATTCAGGGACTGCAGCAGCTTCATATGATTAATCTAAGCCGTTTTTCTGTTCAAAGTGCAACAAAAGCAGAATGGTAAGTATCCTCTTGTCTCAACTTGAAGAGCATGAGACTTCATCCCCCCAGGTCAAAAGAAAAGAAGGAAAAAGCAGACAGGAAGCAAGAACAATCATAATCATCAACCTTGGTCTAAGGAAAACTGTGATTTGTATAGTACGACGAGAACCGAAAACAAAATGGCAAAAATACTAACATAATTCAACAAGACAATGCATAAGCAGACAGGAAGCAGGAACAATCATAATCATCAACCTTGGTCTAAGGAAAACTGTGATTTGTATAGTACGACGAGAACCGAAAACAAAATGGCAAAAATACTAACATAATTCAATAAGACAATGCATAGATTGGTTTTCTGTTATCCACAACTTCCCCAGAAACTAAACTAAGATAACCCTCATACAAAATTATTTACTGAATGTTCAATATCATTGTCATGACCTTTAAAAACTCAAAACTCAACAATTCAACTACTCCGCTTCTATCCGGGACTACATGATGATCCGTTCACTAAGCATTGCCATAAATCTACTAGCCATCCAACCAGGCAAGTATAGAACTAGCTCATAAAACTCCTGATGCTTAGTCGAGTCACCGAGTACCTGTTTCTAGTGGGAGGTAGCAGGTCTTACGTGGAATTAGTCGAGGTGCACGCAAGCTGACCCGGACACCACGGTTTAAAAAACAAGCTCCTGATACTTAGTGCTATCTCAAGAAATTCTATAACAATCCTTAAATTATACAAGCAATCTAATTTATCAAAAGCCAATATGATACTAACGATATAAACATTTGCAACCACAACACAGAACCCAACACAGTATAGCATAATTTCACTAAGAAGAACCCAAACTGACACACTAAAGCTTGTTCCCACTCTTCAACCGCAGAACTGCACTTACCTATAAAAAAAACCCGCAGAACTGCACTTAGCAATGCAAACACCAGCAACATAGCTTTTTTTTTTTTCAATAGCCGTGGTATCCAGGCCAGCTTGCGCATCTCAACTAATTCCACAGGATACCTACCACCTCCCACCAGCAACAGGTACCAGGTACCAGTTAACTATGTCCACCAAGTCTAGAACAAGGCTAGGCCAGATAGGAAGAAATCACCTAGTGTTTTATTTATGCTGGGAGTTGAACCTGAGACCTCATGGTGCTCAACTCACTTCATCGACCACTAGGCCACAACAACATAGCTACTCCAATAAGTAACCCGAAAAAGCAAATCCAGTAAGAACCCACTAATGAACAACCAAACTAGGATTATGCAGCAAAATTCACATCCATAATCCCACTAACAAGAACCCCAATTCACAAAGTAAATCTTGTTCTTGTTCTAGGTCACCAACCAAAAATCCCCCAAATCCCCAACCCACACGTTGACCTGAATGGATAATTAATCACTCCAAAAAAAATACAATAAACAAAATAGGATTATAACCAAGTGAAGAAAAATCAACAGATTAAAGCTAAACAAATAACAATGATGTATAAAGAAAGTACCAAGAACAACACAAATGTACCAAATCTTCAAGGGTTATATTATTAACTTACTTTTCTTATCTGGGTTTACCTATAATTCAAATTCTACACGATCCATTTCAATAATTTAATTGAGTACTGACCTGTAGCTGGAGAATAAAGATGAAATTTCTGTGAATCGAAAGGAAACAAAGAAATATCTTTGGATTTTCCACTCACTTATTATTAAGCTTTCGTTTTCTAAAGTCACGCGTTTTCTTTCTTTGGAATTTGGGTATATTTTTGCCGTGTATATTATCTAGTGTTATAATAATAATATTTAATATTAATAATATATATGGTGTTAACTCTTTCTGGCCCTTTTTTTCTTTTGTTTGTTTGTGTATTTTGTTTGCTTTACCGTGTCATCAAAGAATTTTCACACCGTATTTTCTCATCTTTTTGTCCTTGGCTTTTCTTGATACCCTTTCTTTTTCCTTCCTTTTTTTAGGTGATCAATTAGTTAGGCTTAGACCATACATTATTCTTATTTGGTGCTCTTTGGACCTCCCACTAAGTTTAAGAAAAGTAATTTCAACTCCACCTTGAAAAATACTTCCTCCCTCGTAATTTATGTGGGACTATTTAACTTGACACAAATTTTAAAAAATAAAGTAAGACTTTTGAAATTTATACAGCTATAAATTATTTCATTAAGGGTAAAAAAGAAATTTTGAAATTAAGTTGTTTTCAACTATAAAAAGGTAACGTTCTTTTTGTGATAGACTAAAAAGTAAAATGTGTCACGTAGAATATATTCTTTACCATGTAGTCTATCCCTTTCATTTGTTCAACAATAATGTTGTATTTTGGTCAAATCTGAGATAATAACCCTGAACTTAGTTTTAAATATGCATTTATTGTTAGTGGAATAGTAAGGATACATTAGGGAATTGGGATCAAATTTCTATAACCGGAAAATTTATTTTATTTTTCATAGTTGAGGAGTAAATTTGAGTTAGTTTATTAACGGTAAGAGCATATTTGGATCAAATTTAAACGGTGGACAAACTTATTCTATTTCCCATAATTAAGAAATATTTTTGAACCTTTTCATTATTAATTTTGTTTTTCAAAAGCTCATAGTAAAAATTAGGATGACTATTTTAAGATTCCATTTTTACCGAGGAAGCAATATACGATAATAGAAAAAGAAAAGTTAGATGAGGGAGATTAAGGAGGAAAGTAGTGTTATGTCGGAGCCAAAGTTGTGGTTAACTTGATTTTTTTTTTTTTTTTTGGCAGAATTTATATACCACTTCTAAACTTGTCAAAAAAAATTGTTTAAACATCTTAACTAAAAGTTCAGCCTATTAAACATGTTACGAAACTCATCATTTTCGCAACAAATTCCAGTCATATTTTTCTTCTATTTAGTCTTCCTCTTCTTCTTTTGTGGTTGATCTTCTTCTTTCTCTTCTCCTATTCTTTTTATTTGTTCATTTAGATAATTTAATTGAGAATCCGACATTTTGAACACCTTTTGTTTTAATTTGTCTATTAAATATGACTTGATGACATGGCAGGTTGCATGTCAACTACTCAAACTTGAGTGTATACTTTAGGGGGGAAAAAAAATGCAATTTTCGTTCAAAATTTTGATGCCCAATCAATCTTTTCTAATATTCCTGCCTACCACATTTTTTCTCTATTTTCAAGTCATTTCTTTTAGCAAATCCTTGCCAACTTTTCTCCAGATTCCAGTCAATTTTTTCTTCTTCATGAGTTAGGTGTTTCGATGAAAATATCCCATCTCAAACCGGCAAGTGAATAACGTCAATGACAGCACTAACACCTTGTCTTAAACATTCACGTCACCCAATTAAATTGTTCAACTCAAAGTATTCATTCAACATTTAACGCATATGCATGAGTTTATTAACAAATCACAATTCAGCATATCGTGCGCATTTAGTGCACATAAATATAAAAACTAGAAAAGTATTCATGAGACTTGCATACTTCATCTTTCGTTTTTAGATTTTTAGCCCCGAGTCTAGGAGACTTCTAAGTTCTAATATTTCTTATGAACACCTTATTCATCTCCCTTATAATTCTTAATTATAATTTTGCATTATGCTTCTTTTTTCATAACTCTGTAAAATTACACAAATGTGTGATTATTACTGTCAAAATTGTATTTTCTCTTTTATTCAAGGTTGACGTGTACGTAGTCGATGTAAACTCTGGAACAATTATTGTATATAAGTTTAGTAAGGGCAATATATATATAAAAATCAGTGCTAGCTTGTAATTTGCTTCCCCAAACAAAACTATATCTCACTATTAACTCTTACAAGAATAGTAAGGTAGTTAAATTGGAATAAATGTTATATATATTTACTTTAATATTAAATATCATGATGTCATTATCATTAAATATGATACAAATTATTTGAAAATAAAAAAGAATCTACAATTGAGGGAAAATTCAACCAATTAAGACAAATTAAATGATAGATTATGTAAATATTTTGTAATATTTTGTAATCTCTTATTTTAGGATTAGAATATTTTGTATATTTGTACTCTCCTATTTTAGGTTAGGATATTTTTGTATATAAACCAATTCAAGGAATGAAAGGAAACTACGGAAAATAATTTTTTCATGGTATCAGCAGTCTAGGGTTTTCTTTCTTTTTCCCTCTCCTCTCTCCTCTCCGCTGCCCTAGCTCCGTCGCGTCTGCCCCCTCTTTCCGCCACCATGTCTGACTCAAAATCATCTTTCCACCCCGTTTTCGTCGTCTCCAACATCCATAATCACATTCCTGTGGTTCTTGAAATGGAGAATGCACAATACGATACATGGGCGGAATTGTTTAAAATCCACGCCAAATCCTATAAGGTCATACACCATATCATCGTACCAGAGAAAGGGAAGAAGGCAGCCCCTCCTTCCGATGACGAAAAGGAGCTTTGGTCGACTCTTGATGCGACTGTGCTCCAGTGGATTTATTCCACGATTTCGAATGACCTCCTCACTACTATTCTTGAACCTGAAGCAACGGCCATGGAAGCCTGGGTTCGCTTGCGTGACATCTTCCAGGACCATCAGAACTCCCGTGCCGTCATGCTCGAACAAGAGTTTTCCACAACTAGGATGCAAGACTTCCCAAACGCTTCTGCGTATTGTCAAAGGCTCAAGAGCATCTCCGTTCAATTAAAAAATGTGGGGGCTCCGGTTTCCAATTCCCGCCTTGTTCTTCAGCTTGTTTCGGGTCTCACCGAAGCATTCAAGGGTGTAGGAATGCAGATTCGTCACAGCAAACCATTGCCTCCATTCACCGAGGCGCGCTCATCACTCGTTCTGGAGGAACGAGAACAGGCGATGCAGGCGGCCCACACTACTCCTTTGGCGATGGTAGCTGCCACAGGTGGTGAGGGTTCTACTTCTTTTTTTGATAATACTCACTCGTTTGGTCATGCTGTGAATAACAAGGGCAAAAATAACAACAACAAAGGCTACAATTCTGGCCTTGGAACGACGCTGGCCGTGGAAACGGTGGCGGCAAAGGCAGCCGCGGTCACAGCGGCGGAAATTTCCAGCCATCGCCAGGCAGCTGGCCGTATCACCCTTCTCCTCACCCGTGGCAGCTTCCAAATTATGGATGGGGATGGATGCCACAATGGGCCGTGCCTCCTTGCCCGTATCTATCAACTTGGCCGACATCTTCGCAAGGCCCCTCGGCCAAACAGCCGGGTATTCTAGGCCCTGCTCCCCAGCCTCTGCAGCAGGCGTTTGCTGCTGCCCCGTATCAGCAGATGTATGCCCCGTCTTATGCTCCAACGGACATCGAATCATCAATGCATACAATGACTATGAATCCTCCGGATCAGAAGTGGTACATGGACACTGGTGCCACATCTCACATGACATCCACGGATGGTAATCTCTCGTCTTATTCTAATTTGAGTAATCATCATCATGGTATTATTGTTGGTAATGGTCATTCAATTCCAATTCACGGTTATGGTCATACTCATTTGCCTCCCCCAAACCCTCTTTTATCGTTGAATAATGTCCTCTACGCCCCAAAACTCATTAAAAATTTAATCTCTGTTAGAAAGTTCACTACTGATAACTCTGTGACTGTTAATTTTGATCCATATGGGTTTTCTGTGAAGTATTTTCAGACGGGGATGCCAATAATGAGATGTGAGAGCCGGGGCGATCTATATCCCATCACCACCACCATCCAAACACAGCCAATTCTCCATCAACCTTTGCTGCTTTGTCTTCTTCTCTTTGGCATGATCGTTTGGGTCACCCGGGAGCGTCAATTTTAAATTCTCTTAGGATCAATAAAAGCATTGAATGTAATAATTCTAGTTGCTCTAGTATTTGTCGTTCTTGCGTGCTTGGTAAACATATTAAGTTGCCTTTTGTTCCGTCTAATTCGAACACTTGTATGCCTTTTGATATTATTCATAGTGATTTATAGACTTCTCCTGTCTTAAGTTCCATGGGTCATCGATATTATGTTCTTTTCTTGGATGATTTCTCGAAATATTTGTGGACTTTTCCCTTAGCTAGGAAATCTGATGTCTTTTCTAAGTTCTTAGAATTTCGGGCCCATGTCCGAACGCATTTTGAACGAGAAATAAAAAATGTCCAATGTGATAATGGGAAAGAATATGAGAATAATGATTTTTGGCGTCTTTGTGAGTCGAATGGGATGTCTTTCCGTCTTTCTTGTCCTCATACGTCCTCACAAAATGGGAAGGTCGAAAGGAAAATTCGGTCTATCAATAATGTCGTGCGGACTCTTCTTGCCCACTCGTCTCTTCCACCTTCCTTTTGGCATCATGCATTGCAAATGGCAACTTACCTACTCAATATTTTACCAAGCAAGTTATTGAACCATAAGTCTCCCCTCCATGCTCTATATCAAAAGGAACCTATGTACTCTCACCTTCGGGTTTTTGGGTGTTTGTGCTACCCTCTTTTCCCGTCAACTACGATTCATAAGTTGCAGGCCCGGTCTACACCTTGTGTATTTTTGTGGTACCCATCAAACCATAGAGGCTACAAATGCTATGACTTATCATCAAATAAAATCATCCTTAGTTGTCATGTTATTTTTTATGAGATTCGGTTTCCCTTTGCTAACTTTCCTACCCCTCAATCCCATACATACGATTTTTTGGATGACGGAATCTCACCTTATGTTTTTTATCACCTCAAAAAATCGGGACCTACCCCCTCCCCGCCCTCTGCCCAGCCGAGCAGTCCCCCTCCACTGCCTCCTGTCACCACTGCTGGCCCCACGGTGCGGTAGCCCCAGCTGGTCCCCCCCCCCCGATATTTCTCCATGCTCCGTCACTCCTCTTGCTGTACCGCCTATCGTGCAGGCTGCCCACCAGGCCCCTAGCCCGACTGCCAGCCCCCTTCCCCATGCCACTGTCCAGCCGCCTATCTCCACTCCCCGACCCACCATGGTCACCCGCAGCCAACGTGGTATTGTCAAGCCTAAACGTCAGTTTAAATTACATACCATGGTTACGAAATCTCCTCTACCTCGTAACCCATTGGCCGCTCTTCGTGACCCGAATTGGAAAATGGCTATGAATGATGAATTTGATGCTCTTGTTACGAATAAGACGTGGGATTTGGTCTCCCGTCCGCCTAATGTTAATGTTATTCGTTCTATGTGGATTTTTACTCATAAAGAAAAGTCTAATGGTGATTTTGAGAGACTTGTAGGTGATGGCAAAACGCAGCAGGTTGGCATTGACTGTGGTGAGACGTTCAGTCCGGTGGTGAAACCGGTGACTATCCGCACTATTCTTAGTCTTTCTTTGTCAAAGCATTGGCCTATACATCAACTGGATGTGAAGAATGCTTTTCTTCACGGTGAGCTCAAGGAAACTGTGTATATGCATCACCCTATGGGTTTTCGGGATCGCACACATCCTGATTATGTTTGCCTATTGCGTAAGTCTCTCTATGGGCTTAAGCAGGCTCCACGTGCTTGGTATAGACGATTTGCAGATTTTGTGTTTTCCTTTGGCTTCTCTAATAGCAGGTCTGATAATTCTTTGTTCATCTACCATACGGGGACTGACATGGCATACATTTTACTATATGTTGATGATATTATACTCACTGCATCCTCAGACACTCTCCGTCGTTCCATCATGGATCGGCTTGGTTCCGCATTTGCTATGAAGGATTTAGGTCCTTTGAATTATTTTCTTGGCATTGCTGTGACCCGTCACAAGGGGGGATGTTCCTCTCTCAACGTAAGTATGCCGATAAAATCATTGATCGCGCGGGTATGTCCTCTTGCAAGCCCTCTCTCACTCCGGCTGACACAAAATCGAAGGTCAATGCTACTTCGGGTGCTCCTTATGAGGATCCCACTCATTATCGTAGTCTCGCAGGTGCTCTTCAGTATCTCACTTTCACGAGACCCGATATTTCATATGCTGTCCAATAGGTGTGCTTACATATGCATGATCCGAGGGACGATCATATGCATGCTCTTAAGCGAATTGTGCGGTATGTTCAGGGCACTCTTGACCATGGATTGCATCTCTACCCCTTATCGGTCACCGACCTTGTCTCCTACACCGACGCAGATTGGGGTGGATGTCCGGACACTCGTCGTTCTACGTCGGGGTATTGTGTATTTTTGGGTGACAACTTGATTTCTTGGTTGTCAAAGCGACAACCAACTCTTTCTCGTTCTAGCGCTGAAGCAGAGTATAGAGGTGTGGCTAATGTTGTCTCTGAGTCTTGCTGGATTCGCAATCTTTTATTGGAACTACATTGTCCGGTTCGTAAGGCTACGTTGGTATATTGTGACAATGTGAGTGCCATATATCTGTCCGGAAATCCGGTGCAACATCAACGCACCAAACATATTGAGATGGACATTCATTTTGTGCGTGAGAAGGTTGTGCGGGGATAGGTTCGTATCCTTCATGTCCCGTCCCGATATCAGATTGCAAATATTTTCACTAAAGGTCTTCCTCAGGTCCTTTTTGAAGATTTTCGTGACAGTCTCAGCGTTCGTAAACCTCCCGTTTCGACTGCGGGGGTGTGATAGATTATGTAAATATTTTGTAATCTCTTATTTTAGGATTTGAATATTTTGTATATTTGTACTCTCCTATTTTAGGTTAGGATATTTTTGTATATAAACCAATTCAAGGAATGAAAGGAAACTATCAAAAATAATTCTATAGGTAAACATCACACTCGGTTGATTTTTCTTGGATCTGTCTCTTTACTCTTGCAGCTTGACATCCAATGGACAATAATTTATTTCTAGTGGAACGGATGGTGGCACATATCTCCAGAAAAGGATTGGTTGGTGCTTTCAGTTTGATCTTCTAATTAAAAAAAAAAAAAAAAAAGTAAGAACTTTTGATTTTCATCTTAATAAATTTTGATATTAAATTTAATTAAATTATGAAGAAAATTTAACCAGAAATATCAGAAAAATTCAATCAAATCTCATAAATTGCCACATAAAAAAATGCACCAAACACCAAAAATAATTAAAAAAAAAAGATTGAAGAAACTTCATCTCAAAAAGTTGCATCAAGCGGCAAAAATGATCGAAGTTAGTAAAACTGTAAAATTGCACCTCCCAATAAAAATTCATATTAAATTCTTGTTTTCACAATATTCATTACAGTAAATCTAACCATCACCGTTTGTTAAATATTTGACGGAAATGAAAAGTACTCGCTTTTAAAAAATTTGAAAGACGAAAATTATTCAAATATATTTAAGAGACTACCAAATGTACTCCCAAACACAAGTGATCACCTTTGTTATTTTATCCACATTCATCTACATATACTTCTATCATCTCTTCCTTCATCTACATATACTTCTATCATCTCTTCCTTCTTCGCAGGATAGCAATCAAGACGTTTTAAATGGAAAAGATGATACAAAATGGAAAAGATGATACATAACACTCAAAAATGCTTTCGGAGTAATTAAAGTCACCTTTTATTTCCCCATATTTTTTTTAAACACCCCCCGCCCCCCAACCCCCAAAGCTCCCTTGGTGATTCGAACCCATAATCTTTGAGTTGGAGTTGGAGGATGCTTACCATCTGAACAACCCCCTCTTGTCAAAGTCACCTAATTAGAAGGTATAATGATGTTATCCAATTAATTAATTAAACTCATTCTAGGAAACCAACTTTAAAGTTGGCACTTCCAACTTGTTTATAGTTTTTTTGGCCAAGTTTATTTTTCTTCAAAAGTACTTCTTTTTCTTTTTTCAAAAAATACTTATTTTTAAAAAAGTGAGGTGTTTGGCCAAGCTTTTGGGAGAAAATAAATGCTTTTGGGAAGTAGCAGAATCAACTTTTCAGAAGATAAAAAAAATAGTTTTTCCCAGAAGTACTTTTTTGAAAAACACTTTTGAGAAAAATACACTGAAAATCACTTTTTAAAAGCTTGGTCAAACCTCAATATTACTGCTCAAAAGTGTCTTTTAAATTAATTGACCGAACACAAACTGCTTCTCACAAAAAATATTTTTTTAAAAAAGCACTTTTCAAAATAAATAATTTTTAAAATAAGTTAATTTTTAAAAGCTTGGCCAAACAGACTATTAGTTTTAGATGTCTCTCTTAGCTTCCACGTCATAGTCACAACAATAAAAAGGTCAAGTTATTAATAGCATTAAAGAAAAATGTTGAGAAATTTTATTTTAAGTCTCACATGCCGAGTCATACTTGTATGAGACTCTTTAAAATTTGACATTTGAACCAGTGGTTCCCAGTTCTACAACCATTTTCTCTCTCTTTTGATTAGTCTTCCACGTCCCAAATAATTTGTTCTCGTTTTCCTTTCTTTTATTTACCAGAAAATTCTCCTTTACTTTTCACATCAGAACTCCAAATATCATTATCTCTTTCCTTGGCCTAAAAGTCGTCAGATGATTGTTCTTCAATTTCCTCAACACTTTTGTCTTTTCCTTGAACACGTTCACTTTATTTTCAGAAAATCAAAAATTAAGGATTTATATATTTTCCATTATTATTTTATTTGTAAAAGAAATGACAGGTCCTGGAGAATAAATATGGGTTAACAATGGAAATGAAGGATTTATGGGGAATGGTTTTAATGTTTGTGAAGGCGGTCGTGGAAGAAATTAGGGTGTAAAAGTTAATCTAAATTATTTTAACTCCCCTATCAACTTTGATTCTCCATTTTTCTCCATTCAAAATCAATTTTTAAATTATTATTATTAACTATTTGTAAATGTTACATGTAGATTATTTATTTCTAGGATCCTTTAGCAGTTTAGTTGCGGCTAGTTTTGGATGAAAAGCTTTGTGATTTCATCGAGTGTTTTTATGTGTTCCTGAAAATGAGTGAGGGAAGAATTAAAAGATCGATGAACCGTGTTTCGGACTACGGAAGGAGAGAGCCAAATTTAGAAATTATGATGTGGTGGAGGGGGCAATATAATTTTCTGGTGAAGTAAAGAGAGGAAATTGGAAGGGGTTGTTTGGGATGAGGAAGATGAATTATTAGAGAGAGAAAATGGTGGTAGGAGTGGGACCCACGGGTTCAAATGTCCAGCTTTAAAGAGGCTCACACAAGTATGACTTGGCATGTGAGATTCAAAATAAAATTTCTCAAAAATGTTATTCCTTCCGATTCAATAAATGTTCACTTAGTCTTTTTGTTTTGATTCAAAATAAGTGTCCACTTATTCCTTTTGTTTGGTTCAAAATTAGGGTCCACTTACATAATAAAAAAGGAATTGATTTTATTTTTTCAAATTTGTCCTTATTAAGTGTTGAGTGACCAGATCCCAATGTGTCAAGTTAATAGTAATATGCAATTTTAATTAATAGTAGTTTAGTCAAAATACATAATTTTCTTTTAGGAGTTAGTATTTTCTTAAGGGGTGTACTAAATATTAAGTGGACACTTATTTTGAATTGGAGGGATTATCTAACCAAAATTTGATTGGTTTCCATTCTCTTTTCTTATTTATTTGTATTTAATTATTTATTTTTAATTTCTTTCTTTTTGTAATTCTCTTGAGTTTAAGTTGTTTATATACTGTTGGTGAAACAACAATGATTACAGTTGAAAATAAAAATAAAAAAAAATATTTTTCAGATTGAGGCGTGGATATATGTCGCTCTTTTTAAAGAAATTTAAGCCCACTGCGGTAGAATTTTCACCAATGTTACAATATTACTTGTATCTTTCAGGATAAAACAGCCCGACAACGCTGAACAACTCAAACAACTCCGGACAGTTTTTGAGTCCAAAAATAAAACTCTTCAAGACATGATCTTTTCTCACTTGCTATTAAGTAAACGACGGATGTGAGACCTTACTCTGATACCGACTGAAAGTGTAAGAGGGGCGATGGAGGGGGGTGAATTAATTTTTTTCTTCTTTTTCTAGTCGACTGACTATGTTCAGTAGTTGACCGTTAATATAAGCAGTAATAAAAACCTAGTAATGCTGAAAGTAATGTAACACCATATGTTTTTATACTGGTTGGGATCCAATGTGGATCTAGTCCAGCCCCTTCGGATTGCAAGGATGTTCTCTGTTAGCTCTTTGTAAGTTGTTCTTCGTACAGTGGTGATGAAGTGTAACTCCTACGTCCACACTCAATCTCTCGTAATCTTTTTCTTTTGATACAATCCCTCATCAACAATACTTTTCTCTCCTCTTTTTTTTTTTTTTTTTTTTTTTGAGTACACTGTAAATCACTAAGAATTACAATGCTTGTTAAAATTACATCTTGTGTTGAGAATTCAAATCAGTAACTTTGTGATTAACTGAATTTCATAGCTATATTCTCGAACAAATAGCATATTCAGATTTGTGGTTAAAGTAATCGCAATTTGTATGAGTATTGTCATTGAATAGTTACTAATTCTTTATTATATTCTTTATGCATGAACTCATCCGAATTAAATCAAGGGCAAAAGTGTAAATATACCCTTCAACTTTGTGATTTAGAGCAAATATACCCCTTGTTACAAAAGTGGTGTATATATACCCCCGTCGTTACAAAATGGTGCAAATATACTCTTGGTGTTACAAAATGGTGCAAATATATCCCTGACGTTACAAAATGGTGCAAATATACCCTTTTCGCTGACATGATTTAAAAAAAAATCATTTAGGTTATTTTTAATTAAAAAAAATGCCACATGACTTTAAAAAAAAAAGTCTACCTATTTTCTATTATTTTTTTTTGAAAAAAGATATCATTTCATACCTGAACTTGACATGAAAACTCACTTTAGCAACTAAACTTAAGTTGTATTTATATACCCCCCTTAACAACTTAAGTTTCGATTATTTTTCACCCTGAAAAAATAACATCACTCTCACAATGTGAGGTGTATTACACTCGCGCCACGTCATTGCCACATCGTTGCCACGTCATTGCCATGTCAAAAATTACCAACCCTTCATTTTTTATTTTTCTTTTATTATTTTTTCTCTTTCTTCTTCTTTCTCCTTTTTCTCTTTCTTCTTCTTTCTCTTCATCCTCACCACACTTGTAGCAACCACCGGCGCCACCATAATCACCGCCGCCTTAAATCAACCCAACTCAAAAATCCATCTTTGTCAAAGATTTTCTTTTATTAATCATATTTCCACGTTAATTAATTCCTAATCAATTATTAACCCATATTCCTAATCAATTGTTAACCCAATTATTAACCCATATTTCCTCGTCCATATTTCCAAATTGGACGAACTGCCCTTCAAAAAAAAAAATCATCACCATCATCTTTAACACCCACCACCACCATCACCATCTCCCCACCAAATTTCATCCAATTCCTTCTCAAATTAGTCCCACTTACACTCAAATTCGTCCAAATTGATTGTTTTAGTTGTTATTGTTGGCCATTATTATTATTATTAGCAACCCCATTTCTTCCATAACCATTATTCCATAACTTTATTTTTGAAAGAAAACAAAAATCAAAATCAAGAAACCAAAAAATGGTGAAAATGAAAAGAAAAGAATGCTGAGAATATAGAGAGAAAAAGGGATTTGTGAAGAAGAAGAAGAAGAAGAAGAAGAAGAAGGAGGAGGAAGGTGGTGGGGGCGGGGCTGTGGGGCGTAGCAACGGGGAAGGGGGGACGGGGGTTGTGAAGAAGGAGGTTGAAACAATGGGGAAGAGGGAGAGGAGGGGTGGGAGGTTAAAACAATAGGGAAGAAGGAGAAGAGGGGTGGGGGAAGGGGGGTGGTTAGAAGAAGGGAGAAAGACTGCAAGGGTTAGGGTTATGGGGCCCATCTTTATTTTTTTTAATTGTATATTATTTTTATTTTATTTTTTAATTGTAATATATATATATATCAGCGGGTTCACTTTTTGTGTCGTTTACTCTCTTAATTTTTTTTGCCACGTCAGCATTTGGGGTTGTATTTAATTAAGATGAAAGTTGTTAAGGGGGGGGGGGGGGGGTATGTAAGTACAACTTAAGTTTAGTTGCTAAAGTGAATTTTCGTGCCAAGTTCAGATGTTAAATGATGTTCTTTCTCTTTTTTTTTTGAGTAGACATATTTTTCTAAAGCCACATGGTAGTTTTTTCTGGTGTGTCGGGTCTGGTTCGTTTAATAAAAAAATATCTCTGTGACTTTAAAAAAAATAAGTCTACCCATTTTTTTTTAAACAAATCAGACCCGACCCACCAAAAAAAAAAATATTATGTGGCTTTAGAAAAGTATGTCTGCTAAAAAAAATGGATAGACTTTTTTTTAAAGTCATGTGCCATTTTTTTAATTAAAAAATAACCTAAATATTTTTTTTTAAAATTCCGTCAATGAAAAGAGTATATTTGCACCATTTTGTAACGGCAGGGTATATATACACCACTTTTGTAAGGAGGGACATATGTGCTCTAAATCGTAAAGTTGAGGGGTATATTTGCACCTTTACCCTTAAATCAATATGGATTCAACATTCCCCTGCATCATGTATTGGGCCTTTGGCCCAACATTAATATTCCTTTCGAGTCAGCTCATTTCATTTTTTTGTGCAGATTGCCGTTCAAAAGCATTGGTCTTTAATTTTTGTCCCTCAAATTGGTGGTCTTTAATTTTTGCCCTTCGCCTAATATCCTAAGGCTCTGGGTTCGAACCCCAGCTCAGTGAAAAAAAGAAAAGAAGGAATTTCGCAAGGCAGAAGTTTGGATTCGCAGGCAAAATCGCAGGTAGAGTTTTGCATGCCAAACAAACAGTTACACTAACCTGATGGGGCAGAGTTTGTAGGCAAACTGTGCCTTATCAGGTAGAGTTTGCTAAGGCATAGTTTCCCTGCAAAACTCTATCTTAAGGCATAGTTTGCAGACAAACTCTACCACACCGGGCATAGTTTCCGAGTTTTAAAGCAGAGTTTTGCAGGCAAATTATGCCCGATGGGACAAAGTTTATAGGCAACCTCTGCCTAGTTTTTTTTTTTTTTTTTTAATTTTCGCCTGAGCAGGTGTTCGAACCCAGAACCCTGAGGTTTTAGGCGAAGGGTAAAAATTAAATACTTTCATTTGATGACCAAAAATTAAAGACCACCCCAAAATAAGGGCATTACTGCGAATTGCCGGAAATCGCTTGAGTCCGAAGCAGAAAAGAAAATAAATCTTAGGCCCAAGCCCAAGTATGAAAGAAAAATCAACATCAGCGGATAATGAAAGAATAAAGGCAAATTTACAGATATAACTACCTTATATGAGGCTATTACTATACGTAGCTGGCTCATATGTATTTGAGCAAGCCAAATTCACTCATCTCATATGTATTTGGCTCATATACATTCAGATACAAGACATTCAGGCCAAATACATATGAGATACAATATGAGTCAAATACTGTGATGAAAAATAAACTCAATTACAAAGAGAAGATGCTAGGAAAAATATGTAAGGAAAATAATGTTGTTAGCTGGATTCAAACCTGGGTGGAAAGGGGCAGAGCCACACCCAATAACCACTTCATCCACTCCAACTTGTTGATACATATGACGAAATACACTTAAATACAATCAAAATATAAGGAGAAGAAGCTAGGAAAAATATATAAGAAAAGTAATGTTGATGGTTGGGTTCGAACTTGGGTTAAACCACTCCAACTTGATGTATTTTGATATAGCTACGAATAGTAATTTATAAAATCATTGTAGCTACTAAATATAAATAAATTAAAAGGTAATTGTTATCAATAATTACCTCTTAGAAGAAGCTACACCAAGTAAAAGTTCCAAGAATAAAACTCTTGGGCGGAAGTCCAAGAGGAATTTAGGATAGGCTCAGATATAGAATCTCTTGGGTTAAGCCCGAGTATGCACACCATTGGCTGTGCCTGAGGCCCAATCCATTCTTTTAAGTTTTATTTTTTCTTTTTTCAACAAGCTTCAATATTGTCAAGGCAAAAATAAAATAATATAATTCACTATTAGTTTAAAAAAATTGGGGACCGAAAGCAAAGACTTTACTAGCCTCCGCTTGAGCCACCCTTACCCGAAAGTTCCGTAAAATTTCTCTATTTCCTTCACTTGCAACATTATTAGGGGTATCAATGGTTTTCAAAAAACCGACTTAATCGACCGAACCATACCTGCTGAAGGTTGTGCGCTCACCAAACAGTATACGAGAGACTTGGTTGTGTACCAGTTCCCTTATGCAATGCAGTAAGTAAAGAAGACACGATTTTACTGTGGAAAACTCCTTGCTCAAGAGATTAAAAATCACGACCTATCCAGTAGGATTTCAATTCCATTAAACGAGCAACTTCAGGTTACAACTCTATCGTAAGCTAGGAATTAACTCCCATAATCCCACATCCTTACAATAACGCTTATGCAACCTAGGAACTAACCCCCGTAGTCCCTCCTTACTTGCAATGCTCCGATTGCAAGCACCTCCACTTGACTAACTCTAACCAAGGACCAATAGTACACCTAGACTAACTCTAGCCTAGTGTACCACTCAAAAGCTTGTGGAAACACACTTCTAACAAGCACACTTTGAGAATTTAAGACACCTACAACCAGCTTCTCAGCAAGAAGAGTAGGTTTACAGTTTAAGCACAAACGATCAAAGACTTACAACAACATAAAGAACTTAGACTAAATCTGCGTCTGGATCAGGTTCTTCAGTTTTGCAAGTGACTTGTTCTTGAGAGAACTTGAGAACTTGTGACGGCAAAGATTTGGTCGATTTTGATTAGGTTTTCAAGTCTACTCAATATGTTGCCATCATATTGCATATATAGTAGAAGCATGTGGGATGGATAGAGACCACTTTTTCACTTTGATCTAAAGCATGGGCCAACTCACAGCTGTACTTGTGTGCAGCAAGTGGCTCGGCTTTACAGCTGTCTCTGTCGACAGTGCAAGGTGCACAGAGAGTAGATTACAGACCAAGTCTCTGTCTGGTTCTGAAACAGTTTGATAATCATCAAAACACGAATCCCCTTGGGACTATCAGTACCGTACCTAACCAATTAGTTTTTTTTTAATAAAACCGACGGTTTTTATAAAAATTAATAACCGTACCGGATAATTAGGTTGGTTTTTAATTATATAAAAATAAACCAAAAAAAACCGAATGTGTAAAATATATTCTTATATGGGATTTAAATATAATAAAACATTAAAATTTTTGCCTTGGGATCGAGATGGTAAAAACGACTACAAGCGGGCAACATAATTAACACCTAAAGTTCCAACTCTGAAACCTATTATACTACTCCTATTGAAATTAAATTAGTTCTAGCATCTCGAGTAGTAAGTAGCTTGTAAACTACAAGGTATTCCAATGATCTTGGATAGAAAGCTACAAAGTATTAGATGTATTTTCTCTCATATGATTTTAAATTTCTCTTATCGGATACTTAATCTTAGTAGTTCTTGAGTCCCATCTTGATTGATTTTTGCCCCCTTGTGTGATATAAATTATACTTTTTGTCTTTGCTTAACATTATTTTACACTACGGTAAAATAGTGGGATCAATCTTTATTCTTGTCGTCTTTCATGTTTTCTTGATTCATCACCTTTTAAAAAGAAAAAATATTTAGAGAGTTTTTGCCAAAGTCCTATAGAAGTATGCATAAGTGACTATGACATGATGGTTTTTTTAAAAAAAAAAAAAACAAAATTAACCGAACCGTATCGATACCGAGAGAAACCGAGATGATGGGACGGTTTCGAAAAGTCTAATTTTGGTTCTACAAAATGAAATAACCGAAAAATTAGTATAATATAAATTTTATAAAATAACTGGCCGAATCATACCATTGACACCCCTAAGAAGTACATTATGTCAAGTATGCTCCGCGTGCCACAGAATAACAACTATGGATTCACACTAAGGATAGACACATACCTAAATTGCCTTGCTTGGTTCATGACAAGAATTATAAATGTGTTCTTGTTAAGATTCATAACCATAGACCCATATAGACGTGAAAGCAACTCGAATAGGCAAATACGAACTCGAGAGATTCTTACTAGTAATATTAACCCTGTGAATCAGTATACTAGATAAAGTACTATGTTAGTTAAGATGAATACGCAACAGGATTGTTAGCGGAACCATAGTCCTGGAATTACTTATCTCATCAGTTTTACTCCGAAGTTTGCATACTCATCCTTGATCAATATTTGTTAGCGCTAATTTGATAGTTTTACATTCTTGCAATAAGTTTAATTATAACAAACCACTCTCGGGGAAAATACTTGAATAAATTTTTAGCGTTAGTTAAGTCTAAATAGCGGTTGATCATAAGTCTCTGTGGGTTCGACAACGACTCTTAAATCACTTTATTATTTGTACGACCACGTATACATACGTATGCATTTGGGAGCAACGAATATCTTTATAATAATTCAATCGATTATAACACATTATTTTCTTCTTTTTCAAATTACATTATCAGACTTGATGCAAAGAATATTTAACCATAAATTCATTCTCATCATAGATTATAGCTAGCTAGAGTTTGTCGTTTCTCTTACATTTTTTTCTTCTTAACTGTTTGATTAAAATTTGAGAGGATTTGCGTATGCACGCTAGAGAGTTATGCAAGTGTGATTTCATGATTTGAGCTAGTTGATTTAATTGTCACTATTTTTGGAACCGATGTTAAATTTGGTTTCACCAGAGAAGGTCCTCACGCTCACGACACACTTAGATGGTAGAAGA
This sequence comes from Lycium barbarum, assembly GCF_019175385.1. Lineage (NCBI taxonomy): Eukaryota > Viridiplantae > Streptophyta > Magnoliopsida > Solanales > Solanaceae > Lycium > Lycium barbarum. The sequence continues at coordinate 28,242,076 of NC_083340.1, forward strand.
GAAGGTTTACTAAAGAAGAGAAGGAAATGGTTCAGGTCAATGTACAAAAAGAACCCAAGGTAATAGAATAATATTAGTAACTCAAAGGGTAAAAATGAAAAATAAAAAATGGGACAATGCGAACTTACGTTAATCTGCAAAATCTCCTAGGTTGGAAATACTTGGAAGGGCATATTTATTGCTGTGCTGCTATTTGTTTTTTGTTATTGTATTGTAATTTCTTTGACGTAGCATAGGTATGTAATATACTGCTACTATATATTTAGTTGCTACTCAGTACTGTCGGTTCACGTTGTTATAGAGAAATGAATGCAATTACGAAGTAAGTTTGCCAAGCTCGTATCAGAAATTTCATGTTTTTGGTAACACAAGATGATTCGAATCTCAGAGTTCATAATATGTTTTAGCGTTATCACATGGAGCAAAGTTTTTACTATACCGACTCACTAAGATAAGTTTACTTGCCCTTAATTTTAGATTTTCTTATGCTTCATATTGTAACCAGCCTCTTTTATCTTACACATTAGGCATTTGTAAATCGAGATTAAAGTACATTATGAACTTTATTGTCCTACTCATTTTTTCGATTTTATATATTTTTTGCAACGTGGGACTCTGATAAATCCCTTCATGTATTTTTTTCTCAATTATCGCAATACCTACATGTACTCTTTTCTCAATTTTCACAATGTCTTCACGTACTACGTTTTATTTTAATTTATTTTCTGCGACACTTGGTATTATTATGGCTTCATAATCCATCTAAATCCCTACTAATACTCTCGTTAAAATGTAACAAAGAGGATTAATTATGCTAAAAACTGTGTCCAATTAAAATTTTGCATATACAAAACCATCCTTACAATTCCAACTACCAATGCAAGATTCCCCACATTTGTCTCCTTTCATAATATCACCCGGTTCAGTTCTGTTATTATTCCTCCTACACTGAACCGGTCCATGTTACTAGGCTCAACATTGAATTTCTGGCTCCCATTAACAAGCTTCCATATATTTGTTTTTTCTCTGAAAATTTCAGAGCTTTTCCCCATGAGATCTATTCACAAAGTGGTGTAAATTAAGGGGAAATTTCTAAAGAGAATCAACATTTTTTTTTTATAATTATAATAATAAGTAGAAGAGAAAATGGCAGGAGGAGGTGATCATGGTAGAGAGTTGGATCAAACACCTACATGGGCAGTAGCTTTGGTCTGTGCAGTTATTGTTCTTATTTCCATTTTATTGGAAAAGGTTCTTCATGCAGTTGGACAGGTGATTTATACATATTTTTTACATGTATTTTTTTTAAAAAAATTATATATATGATTCTTTCTTGAATTTCCCTTTCATGTTTTGGTCACGAGCGGCGCGAATTCGAATTAATCGAGCAAATAATTTGATAGTTAAACAAAAACAACCGGTGTATTTAAGGATTTGGACACTCAAAACTAAGCCTGAAGGAAAATGAAAAATAAACTTGTTCAAATCATATTATTCCCCTCTCCTTTATTTTCACCTTTTCTACAAAATAAAAAAATTTGGACTCATATCACGTAGAAGTTGATCCTCTAGCCAGGTGAGGAGCTAGAAGGGTTCATCCGAATCTCCTTCATGAACAGTTAGTGAAAAAGTTTTTATTTTTTATTTTTTATTTTTTATGTATGCATGGTGAAAATCCTGGCCATTTGGTTACATTCTTTGTTGTTTTTTTATTACAGACATTCGAGAGAAGGCGAAAAGGCGCATTGGTGGAAGCATTGGAGAAGATTAAGGGTGGTAAGGGCTTTGTAATAAGTAATTATTAGATTACCAAATTGGGGGTTTAATGATTCTCGGACAATTTCTTTTGTTGTAGAGCTTATGGTTCTGGGTTTTATATCGTTGCTTCTGACGTTTGGACAAAAATACATAGCCGGTATATGCATACCTGAAAAGGTTGCAGACACAATGCTGCCATGTCCTGCCCAGCATGTCCAGCATGCAGTTGTGCCTGGACATGGAGGTGGACATCATGCACCTGGACAGGGTCATCATCAAGATGCTGATGATGATGATGCAGGAGACCATCATCGAAGGCTTTTATGGGACCATATTCGGATATTAGCAGCTGATAGTCCTGCCGGAGCCTGTAAGCCGGTCAGTACCTTTTTTGGATTAAACACTGATATAAGTAGAGCGACATAGACATTGAGGAGCCAACCTCAACTTGCTTGAGATTGTGTATCTATTTTAACCTGTTGTAGCAGGTAAGTTGATTACCTGTAGTTATCTTTTATATGACCTAATTATGTATGTTGTATGGCAAGCCCTACTTAGTTGGCGTTAGAACCCCGTTGTCTGCCTCTGTAAAACATGAGATACTTGTTACCATTTTTATTTTGGTACTGAAGTATACTGGTTTATCAGTGCTTAGTTCAAGAGGGTTTTGGACTTATAATTTGGACTCGTTATTCTGTTTGCTTAGATTGCTTGAATAAATGTTCCTTGAAAATTTACAGACTAACAGTAACCACATTGACAGGGTAAAGTTCCATTTGTATCCATCCATGGTTTGCATCAGCTACACATCTTCATATTCTTTTTAGCCGTCTTCCACGTTATTTACAGTGCCATAACTATGCTGCTCGGAAGATTAAAGGTGAGATTTTTTCTACATTTTTAGTGTGACAAGCACAAAAGTTTTACCCTTTTAGGTCTATCAAAAAGTTGTTGCTCACTATGGCTGAAACTTCGTTTGAGGATCAAGATTGATTTCTCGACCGTGGACACCTTGAATGTTAATTCCACTTCTGGTCTTGCACTAAATACTTGAGCATTAATTAGAGATTAAACTTGATCATCCTGTTTCTTATATGCAGATTCGAGAGTGGAAGGAATGGGAAAAGGAAGTTGAGCATGATTATGAAGCAGCCAATGGTATGGTGTGAAATTATCATGATTTGATTTTCTTTTTTGCTTTGTCTATGGCCTAGTTTTACGCAAAAAAAAAAGAGCCTAGTTTTACGCAGGCACTAGATACTAGATAGTTGATGAGGGAAGTTTATTGTTAGGAATTATTGATCTTGAAAGCTAGAACTAGTAGGTGCAAATTTGGTGTTATTCATGTGATTTTTAGGATAGTTAAGTGTATGAATTTTGTGTTTCAATATGATCAAATTCATAATTTGTGTATGTATGTGAGAGTGATTTGAAGAGGTGAGTTGACAAGACTCTCTTGGCACCTATAAACCTAAGAAATACTCCTTTATACTTCTCACTTGGCAATCAGGTGAGTAAAGACTTCCTTACAAAGTATTGTCTCCTCTCCTTTAGCAGTTCTCTTCCTGTAACAGAGTAGTATAGAGGCCAAAGTCCTTGGAATTGAAACAAGAGTGCTGAAAAAAAATACAGAGATGGACCACTTGTTTTTTTTTTTTTTTTTTTTAAATTTTTTTATTATGACATAGGGGTAGGGGAAGGGGAAACGAGAAGGGGATTACAAGGCGGAAATCGAACCCTCACCTACAAGGTGAAAGTTTAGGTAGTCAACCAACTGAGCTACTAAAATCCCCAACCACTTGGTTTCTAATTCCGTGGTGTCACAAAGAAAGTTATGAAAAATTGGTGTCTTCAATACTTGGTTGTGTGCGAAATAGGCGTTTGAGGAACCCGATAATGAGGAAGTTTTGTCTCAATACGAGAAGGATATGCTGGAAAATACAAGGAAAAGAATCAACAAGCGTCAATCTCTTCCATCAGTATTTGGATGATACTGTGTTTGAGAAAGTAGACAATGCAACCACCTCAAAGGAAGTTTGAGAGGTTTTGCAGAATGTGAAGAAGGTAAGGCTTTAATCTTTAACGGGTATTTTGAAGCTTTAAAAATGAGAGAATTCAAACCAATTTAGGATTATTGTTCAAGGGTGAAGGCTTTGTGAATACATTGAAGAGATATGGATCAGATATAACGTAGAAGACGTTCATGAAGATCCTTCGTTCTTTGACAAGAGCAACTTTGAAGGATGATTGAGGTGAAAATATCCATAGAAGATGTGGACGAGGAAGAGGACATGTTATTGGTTGTGGAAAAGGAAGATGTAATGGTAACAAATCCACCAATCAAGAGAAAAGCCAATAATCATTTAGAGGTCTTGGTTACTAGCAAGGAGCAAATGAAAATAGGTATGAAAAATATCAAATTGAGTGCTATAGTTGTCATAAATTTGGTTATCACTCCTGAGAGTGTCGTAGTAATACTGAAAAAAGCCAATCTTGTTGATCACAAGAAAGAATAGGAGACAACTTTGTAGCTAGCACCCAAGGAGGACGATAAGAATTATTTTAGTCCGTGGTATTCTAATAGTAGCATCAAGCAAGAACTTGAAAATACAACTTCAGAAGTTGTCAAGTTGAAGGCTGTATAGACAGCTGCAACAGATGAAAAAAAGGATTTGCACTTGGAATTTCAAGTAAGATTGATTGTAAACAGAACAATCTTGAACTTGGAGCCAAGATTATACAGACATGTGAACTGGAGGAGCTATTCATTGGCAGAAAAGGAGGAAGAAAATTGTAAAACAAGATCTGCAAGTAACTGAGCGCAAGAGTGAGTTTAAGATATCTAAAGAACAGTTAGAAGAAACAAATGATTGCCCCCGTCACTTGAAAAACAGTTGCTACACCAAGGAGTACAAACTAATTTGCCTTACAAAATATATACATATTCCTATTCTAGTATCTTTAACGTTGGCGAGAGGAAATTGAAGTAGACTCAAGATATTGTGGGTATTCTTCTAAGACCTGTCAAGTTGAAGATTTTACACAATTGAGATCAAAGACTTGGGGTTAAAAGGAAATTTGAAGATCAAGGGCGAGTTTTAGGAAAATTAAACCTTGAAATTGTAGAACTATTACGTGCATGTTTGGTGTTATCCATGTCACTCGTAGGATATCTACGTGATTGAGTGCATGACTCTTATGTTGTGTAGTTGCATGAATCTTGTCCTTACAATGTGGTAAAGTTATCGTGTGTAAGTCAGTTGCAGAAGTGAGTTTAAAAAACTCTGTTGGCACCTATAAGTACCCCTTTATACTTGTCACCTGACAATTTACAGAGTTGCAATGTATTCTCCGGAACAAAATGTTCTTTTATCTATCATTCCTCTTCTCTCTTTAGCCTCTCTTTGTCTAACATTTAGTTGCCCTCGGGCTCAATTTGGCATGACGTTAAATATTCTCCAAAATGTGGTTCGTTGGTGAATCATTTATGATATGAAACTATTGTAAGCGTCTTGCTTAAGAAATTTATAAATGATTTATCAATATAAAACTATTGAAAACGTCTTGCTTAAGAAATATATAGTGCTACTCTAAAGGAGGTGATTAGTTTTAACTTTTTAGAGTGTAAACATTTCCGGTTCAATCTTCTATTCCTGTTACATACGTTTTTCCAACCAACATGCAAACATTAGCTATGTATTTTTCTGTTCACTACTGTCATGGAACATCCATTCCTCCTTTTCCGTTACTATCCTCTACTATTGTTAAATTTTGTTCAGTCCAACCATCCAGGCGAAAGCGGTCTAAGAACTCTTTTCTTTTGTAGGCAAGAGGGACTTAATCTTTAATTCTTAACCTGTATTTCTTTACTTTCTTATGTGACCTTTCTATGCAGATGCCTCAAGATTCAGGCTTACCAAAGAGACATCTTTTGTTAGGGATAATACCAGTTTTGGGACCACCCCAGTCATTTTCTACACTGTAAGAAAATTAAAGCACCTGCCTTCGGTTATTTTTTATTTTTGCATATTTTTTCAGTATTTTGGGATGAACGAATGGGGGCTTTGATACTTTTGTCTGAGATATTAAAGCTTTAAATTGAGTTAGTTCTATAACGAATTTGATATTCCTAGTGTGGCTCTCTCAAAAAAATGTGGGCATTAATAGGTTTGTTTGTATGGTTGTGTTTTCATATCTCTTCTAGGCATCCTCGCCATAAGCATGGAAATCATATTTGTATGTTCTAGTTAAAAGATTACCATCTACTAAGAAAAATTTGGTTGGTACTGCACCCATAACAATACCACTCATCCTCATTGAACGTTCAGTATAGCTATTGCTTAATCAAGTGATATAACATCATAAAGCGTTTAGCTTATTAGATTAAAGTTTCTATAACTGCTTATTTACGGTGGAATTAGTTGGTGATAAAACATGTAATGTAATAAGTGAAATGTCATATTACAGCCATTGCACAAAGTATTATTTCTTCTTTTCTAACTAGATCCCCAAAATTTCCAGGTGTGTTTTTTTCGGCAATTTTTCAGGTCAGTTAGGAAAGCTGACTACTTGACCATGCGCCACGGTTTCATCTCGGTCAGGGCTCCTAACCCTGTACAAATCAAATTATGTCTCTTGCAGGACCGAAAAGATGGTTATTTGGCTTATTGTTTTCCTCTTGTTGCAGGTCCATTTAGCACCTGGAAGTAAGTTTAATTTTCAAAAGTACATAAAGAGATCCCTGGAAGATGACTTCAAGGTTGTTGTGGGTATCAAGTACGTGTCTTTCGACTTGAACTGAAACAAACTTAAGTTTTTGATGTGCTACATCTAGAGGTATCTAATTGTTCATCTTTATTATTATGCTTGCAGTTCAGTGCTATGGCTTTCTGCAGTTATTTATCTTCTGTTGAATGTCCATGGTAATGTTAGCACCCTCGATTGTTTCAAGACATATTATCTCTCAAATTAGAAGAATTAGCTCTAACTACCAATAGAAATACTGTCCTTTCAGGATGGCAAGCTATGTTTTGGCTGTCCATACTGCCTCTAGTTGTAAGAAATTCTTATCATTATTTCCTTTACTTGTTTCCCCTTGCACTGTATTGTTCTAATGAAGAAAGAACTAACCACTGGATTGGTTAAAGATAATCTTAGCAGTTGGGACAAAGCTTCAATCAATTATAGCTCAGATGGCTATTGAAATTCAAGAAAGACATGCTGTGGTGCAAGGCATACCTCTTGTCCAAGTTTCAGACAGACATTTTTGGTTCGGCAAGCCAACTCTAATTCTTCATCTTGTCCATCTCACCCTCTTTCAGGTACTCAGCGCCACCTTGTACATCTATTTCTTGCCACTTCACTTAAGCTTCTTCCTCATGCTTTCTTGTCCTGTGAGGCTATGACACTGATACTGGATAACTACATGTCTGGTGTATGTGCATCTTTGGAAAATAATAATACTAATGGATTAGTATTAATTCAAAGTAAACAGGTGAGAACTATTTCAATTAATAGGGAGAGATTAAGAGGCTAAAAATAAGAGAGTATGAATGCAGAATGGAGACCAATTTACCCCTAACTGTTGAAGTTAGTTGGGAAACTAAAAAAAATAAATTCACATAATTTGATACGGTGGTATTAATTGCAGTATTTCGTACTTGCTATTAAGCACTATAATAGCTGTCCTGCTTCCTTTTACATAATTTTCTATCTGTTCTTTTTGGATTTAAGTTATAAACATTGTTAGTTGTTGTGATTTAACTAGCTGTAACACATTATGTATGCGCTTTTTTTAAGTATAAAATCACATTTTGTATATGCAGTTAGCTCAACTTGCTTTTAAATGACTTAATAGTATAAACATTTTTACATCATCAGTCCATAAATTAAAATTAAAGTTCAAAGGGGAAAAGGGTATTTCTCTTTTAGCCTTTGTTTCATACTTCTGCGGTGAGAAGTATTAAACATACCTTTTTGCAAGACCATGTTTTTCCAAGGAATTTAGGTTCTATAAGTGTACAGATAATACATAGCTTAATCTTTTCTGTTAAACATTTCATTTTTCAAGATATTCTTTTTACATAATATATATAAAGGATTGCTTTCTTAATCAGTTAAGCTTTTTGAATTTGCAAGCAAATATTAAGCTTAATCTATTTCATTATGTGTTGCAGAATGCTTTTGAGATTACGTACTTCCTTTGGATAACGGTAAGGACATATTCTCAATTTTCTTTTCAGTTCCTTCATTTCTACTACTTGGTTTAACATGATAGCATGACATTTTCTGCAGTATGAATTTGGGCTCTATTCCTGTTTTCACGATAGTTTTTTCCTCGCCGTATTGAGAGTTGCTATCGGGTAATTAACAAGTTCTTATCTTCACTGTGTTAAGTTTTTGAATGCTTTCTGAAGTATCAAAATTATATTAGACCCCATTCTTTAAAATTCCATAACCATACTCTCAAATTATCTGATGAAAGGGATGCTTGTCAGGGTAGGTGTTCAGATTTTGTGCAGCTACATTACACTTCCACTGTATGCACTAGTTACCCAGGTAACTCTTGTTCATGTTTTCTTTTAGCCTATGTTTCAGATTCATTATGATGATAACTTGGAAATGGGAGTGAAAAAGGCATTTCCAGCCAATCTATTCTCTCAATTTGCTGCTCCAATCTTACCATAAAGGGTATTTTGGATGACTAAGAGGCCAAGTCACTTGAAAAAGGCTTGGGGGTTTTTTTGACGGATTAATTTCACACATGGTCACTGAATTTTATATACTTTTACGGTGAAACCACAACTATCTTTTGTCACATTAAAGTAACTTAACTTTTTTCACTATAACAAAGAAAGACAACTTATTATCCATGGGAATGGTAAAATCACCTTGATGGGCTTGTTATGTCGTTCTGGTGGGTGAGTTTTAGTGACTTTACTGTCATAGCAGATAAAGTTCAGTTACTTTAATGTGAAAAAAGTAATTTGATGATTTTACTGCTATAGTGGATAACTCTGTTACTATACATGAAATTAATTTGTGATTTGACACTATATAGGTTAAATGTTTGGATTACAATAAGTAGACCCTAGACACCTCCCATGGGAGAAGTTACTCTTTCATTGTACAATAACTCCAAGAACATGTTAACCGATTTGCTTTTGGATTTTCCAGATGGGATCAACCATGAAGAGATCTATATTTGATGACCAAACTTCCAAGGCACTGATGAATTGGCATAAGAATGCAAAAAATAAGAAGAAACCTACAAAGCCTGGACCAGTTGAAACACGAAAATTAGGGAGTCCAAGGGAGTCACCTGAAACTTCCCCGAGTACAAGACCTGGTCATCGATCAAGAATAGAAATGTCCAATGTAGAGCCATCGTCCTCTAGTCAGACCGCTAACATTGTTGCTAGCGTGGACATTCCAGAGGAAATAGATGGCAGGCCACAGCCTGCGAACCCTGACCTACTTACAGGTCCTTGATTGAGATAACAATGAGCAGAGATAACTCATGTCACATAGAAAGGGGAAAAAAGGGAACAAACACTGATGGTGAAAAGCTATAACTTGTCCTGGATATTGGCTGTTACCCTGCTTTGCACAGCATTGCAGAAAAACTAGCATTTTGTTCCAAATTCCAGTTTGACGCTCAATTTTGTCAACTCCATTTGTACTATTATCATTACAAGAGAAGTGAATGTATGCTTGTGTAATGAAGGCTATAAAACCACGTTACGCTTGAAAGTGCCTAATTATACACATTTTGAGTATTAAATCTCATGTCCTTGCTATTTACCAGCATTAAGGTCTAATAGGTGTACTTACATACCTTACTCCACAACCTGTAAATTTATCCGCATCTTTTTTTTCTTTCTGCGCTATAAAACTAGGTCCATGCTGAGGGGCCTGGATAGTTAAACAATTGGCAAAGAGCTTTTTGGATTTGGAAACAATGCAGAACCAAACTTGTTGACAATTCATGATGACAGCACCAACTATAAGAAAACACCTCATAATAGTCAATGTTGGCCTCTGCACCCATAATGCACCAGTTTGAGGCTCATATTTCCCAAGGTGGGAGATGCCAATAATCGAAATTTTGAAACTGAAACTTCAGTGTATACCATCAATAAGTCAGTTACAAGCTCAAAATGTGTGCTTTTTTTTTTATAAAGTTGAATAAGTGCTCGGATTGGATCATACAAGGGTCCGCTCTACTTCGACCGATGCAGATATGAGCACCACATGCCAATATTTGTCTCACCCAAAAAAAAAAAAAATGACGACAGGAAGATGGCTGTTTGAAATTGATAGTAAACGAACAAAAAGGGCACTCAAAAATGTAGAAGAGGGTCATTTGCCACTTTTTAATATTTTACGCAACACTAGCTCAACCAGCCAGAAGCCTATAAAAAGAAAGCTAGTAAGGATAGCTTTCTAGAAAGTACATCTTGCGATAATATAGGAGATACAAGTCTACAAAATCTTCCACTTGCGCTCCACAGCATTTGTGATCATTGATATGCAGTATGCAGCACTCAATGGATAATCCGAAACTGCAAGATACATTAGATGATTAGACAAGGTTCAGCTACAGAAAATAATGTAATAATTCGCCATGATGATTTTCGTGTAGCGAAAACAGCATGGACCTAGTTGAGCATTTACATGGAATATACATGCGTTTTGTCCAACTTATCAGTAAAACGATTTCTCATATTCTGAGATGGTGTTAGAAGCATCAAGTAGGTTGAGATGCAGTTTAGAGCTCGCGTATTTACTTTAGAGTTGACAGGCTGACACTGAACCAAACAACTCATAGGGAGAGAACAATGTCTCACTTTACAATACATTTTGTATGGCATATACTAGAGTAACATGATAAAAAATCAAAGATTATGTTTGAAAATCCAACCATATCTACATTCTACAGCAGCCGCAATCTATTTAACTTTCATTTGCCAAAGACATAGGACTCTCGAGAAGTACTTTACTCTCCAGGAAGATCAATAGTATACAAGTGTCGCCAATTGAGCATACAGACACAAGTAATAGATGTTCGCATTCCTAAGCATTAAACACTAGCCAAGCAAATCAAGACAAAGACAGAAGAATCAAATGACAGCACTCAAGTTTTATTTGACACAACATAACAAGAAAAGAGGAAGAATTAGCTTACTTGATAAATAATCTTCGACATAATCTTTATCAATTTTCCCATGGGCCATAGCCCCAACCTGCACATTTCAAATATCAAGTAAACTATAACTCCACACAAAATGAAGTTGTCTATAGAAAATTACACTAGAACATACCACAAAAACAAGGTTCATGTCATTGTTGATGCCATTAACATAGTCCTGAATATCCACCAGCTTCTCAGAACTATGAGAGAAGCCTGATGCATAAGCGAAGTGGGGTATTAGTCAATTGTCAAGAACATTCCATTAGAGAAGGAACTAAAACAGAAAAATTATTCACCTATCTTCCGACAGTCGATGGGTAGGTACTGTGTAACAGGGTTCTTTATAACACGTAACAGTTTCTCTCGCTTACCAACAGCAGTTATGTTCAACTTTTGTAGCAGCTGCACTGAATTTGAAGCAACATAAGAAAACAGAAATATTAGACACACAGAAGGGAATAAAAGCATGAACAGAGATGATTGAAGAAATTAAGCCCAATGTAATTTAACTTACACATGATGCCAGCAAATCGCTTAAATGTCCTAGGGATACGAACATGAGGTTTTACTTCAAAAAGGACACCTTTCTCAGTCCTCACATACAAAGCTTTTAATCGCCCAGCTTTGTTTACTCGGCTATCTAGAATTGAAAGCATTGCCTGTGACAGGAAAGAAGAACTTACACAAAAATTTAAGGAAAAAGCATGAACAAGGATTTTTAAATAATTGCATAGCCTCATAAAACAATCATGAAGTTTTTGCAATAATTAAGTGCAAATAAAGTTGGTGAACATCAACTCCTTTGTTTCATTAGCTTTCAAAGGAATTAGAACTTATTTCTCTTACGTACCAAAGACTGAAAACAGATGGGCTTTCTCCCTTCCGCTAGAAGGATCTAACAGGAAGCCCATCAGTAGAAGGAAAAATCTCCTGCTCTCATTTTCTATTAAATTTTTAGCAACTGCTACTTAAATTTTCTCTTTTTTCCCCCGGCCCCTTCTTATTTCAACAACAACTATATATACTAAAGAAGAAGCACCAGCTCTCCACTGCAATTCCATCTATGATCTCCAAATCTAATACACACTCAGTATCTGAACCAGAAAGAAGTAGGATAGAAGCAAGATCAAGTGATGAACTCACACTAAGAACTAACACTGAGCAGAAAAATGGTGGAAGGGAAACCCACAGCCTAAGCAATACATGTCTGCATCTTTTCATGTAAGGTAATGGAGAAGCTTTAGAAAGAAATAAAGAAGCTTTTGACAGACATCATGCCACGGTTGATATTGTCAAATGTACAAATCAAACAATGCAGCATAGAGAGAGCCTTAGTTGCCCAGAACCAGAGGGTGGTGGGTTGAGAAGGCATCTCACTTTATATTTGTTTTTCCCTCCTTTTTGACTGTGGGGGGAACTTAGTCGTTAAATGTCGGTAACTAAACAAAAAAACAAGCTTAGCCACTTAACCATAGTCCTAACCTTGTTATGTTCTCTAAACTCTTCAGTAGAATTTTCTATTAATCTCTGGGACACAAAATACCTATGACAGATGGACAGCAGATATTAGATGCAGCCTTAATTGCAAAAAAGTGTATTGTAGAATTGAAAAGCTCGATTCCAGAGCGAATAAGCAAGATCTTGCCTAAAGGCATATGACCATGACAACTGGGAAGATTGCATTTGGCAGAAGATGGAGAACTGGATAAAGTTCTCCATAACTACGTTGAGATTCCATTCTGATAAACAAAAATGCCAGAGGAAGAAACTAGAGAGTTCTGGAAGGCAAAGAGAGAGCCATAGTGCAAATGAAAAAGATCTTGGTGCTTCTCCTCTACATTTGGAAAATACATGATGTCCCCACTTGTATAGATGACTGGGTAGGCCTTTTTTTTTTTATCAGGTATAAAAGAACTCATATTTGTAGAGTTTGAAAGAACTTATCTTTGTAGAATTGTTGTACACATCTCGTATCCAGAAGTTATTTTTCTATATTAAAAAAGATATATTATTTATACGAAGAAGCTGTTCTGTCCCTATCCATGAATTCAACTGAAATAACATTTAGAAAAAGGTAAGGATGCATATGGACTGAACAGACTCAGGTGTGCTCATTCCTATTTTCATCTTCTCATTCTTGTTCAATCCAAACTCATATTGTACCCTGCGAGAAATAGAAAGTTCTGCTAGAGCTATTAAATATATTTGATCAAAGAGCTATTAAAATGACTACTTGGCGATTTCATGGACAACTAAAAGATATCTCTTTCCTTATCATTGTTCCTTTTCAGTAGCTCGGGGTCTGATTAAACCCATGTTACTCAGACTCGACTAGACCTTGGATCGGGAAACATCATCTAAATGATTCTTTAATATTCCTTCAGTCCTAACTTGTTTGACAGTCTTTCATTTTTGTCTGTCTATTTAGAAACTATCTTATTTTACATTTACTGCTTTTATGATACTGTGCGATAAGAAGGTATCGATAAGGCTTAAAGGTAAGTTTTAGCGAGTGGTAGTTTGACCAGCATTGTTGTATGGGGCAGAATGCCCGCCAGTTAAGAAAGTCCATGTCCAGAAAATGAAGGTAGCGGGCATGAGGATGCTCAGATGGATGTATGGGCATACTTGGAGAGATATGATTTGGAACGAAGTTATTCAGGACAAGGTGGCAGTGGCATCAGTGGAAGACAAGATGAGGGAAACGAGGCTGAGGTGGTTCGGGGAAGATGAGGTGCAAGGATGCGGCAATAAGGAGGTGTGAAAGGTTGGCTGTAGTAGGAGTTAGGAAAGGTAGAGGTAGGCCGAAGAAGAACTGGGGGAGGTGATTAGGCAGGACATGGCACAGGACATCACCCTAGATAGGAAGGTATGGAGGTCGAGAATTAGGGTAGAAGGTTCGTAGGTAACTAAGTGTTGTTGCCTTCTGTGTGGGGAGAGGAGGGGACCCCTCCCTCCTATTTATCCTTTAGTAGTAATATTCAGTTATCGCGTAGTTTCCTATTCCTTGATGTTTATTAACATCTATTGCTACTAGTATTTTGTATCTTGTTATTTTGCTTTCTCTTTTCTGACATTACTGTGCCAGGTACTTTTTCTGAGCCGAGGGTCTACCGGAAACAGCCTCCCTTGCGTACATCCTACTCTCCCCAGACCCCACTTGTGGGATCACACTGGGTTTGTTGTTGTTGTTATGATAAATTTTTAACATTTCTTTTTTGCCATCAACATGACTTATCAGAGGTCCCACTAGACAAAAACAAATAGTTTTATGATGAGGGTACTTTTGGCACCTTACACATACTTAGCTTATGAGTCGAAACTCTTCTTTAATTTTATTTCTACCTAATAAAATGCCGTCAAACAAATCGGAACAAAAGGAGCATCTTTTGATGTCAACTAGTTGAGCTCCTGTGCAGATTCACACAAACTCCTTACAAAGTTCATTGTGTCTTAGCTTGCTTGTGTTAGCTTTAGCTTTGCAGCCAAATTTGACAAATTTAGGTTTAAAAGGCAAAGGCAAATCAGTTTCGTCCATTCCAACAGAACCAAGTATCAACTCACGACATACTTTCACCTGTAGGACTCAATATCTGTTACCATTGATCTATGGCCCACATGCAGAAATGGTCTCAAATGACAATCGCTTAAATCTGAAATCTACAGGAACACCACAGTGTTCATACTTTCGGACTATTAAGCAACAAGATAGGCCCGGAGTTCCAAAGTTAACCAACCTGATGAGCGATATCAGGCCGATAATCAGAAGGGTTTCGACCATTCTTCTTCAGAAAGTTGGAGTGTTCATCAGAGTTCAGAAGTTGGTAAGTCTGCATCAACAATTAGAAGAGATCATTACGCACAATAACTTCCACTTCCTTTATACACAGTTAAGGGAAGGGTTAGCATTATATGCAATGCTAAAGATCATTAATAACATGAACCAGTTAGCAGTTGGATAAAAGCATACAACACTGACAAAGCTAGAACCATCTAAGGCAGAAGTTCAAAGGCTGTGTGATGCAATATGAATTTGGGAGCTATATTATGAGAGATAAGCTAATGCTTCGGGTGGTTGTACCGGGTCCAATTGGCGCAGTACACAGCTGTTGGGAACTTGATCTTCGGAAGGAGGACACAAGTTTCATTAGTTACATTCAGAACCTTAAGTTTAGTTCTTTAAATTATGCATTTACCCCCAATTCTTATTGTAATAGTATCTTTTAGACCCATTAGCTAGCTAGGGTTCCTTTATACATTCTGCTGGTCTAACCATTTTAGAGATACATTAATAAAAATCATCTTTTAGCTCTCTTAGTATAGCTATAGCTTAGTTTTTACTCCCTCCGTCCCAAAATAAGGGTCACCTTAGCAAAAATCATGCCCATTAAGAAATCAATACATACATTGTAGAGTTTACTAAACTACCCCTCTTTATTAGATGTTTTTTGAGAATTAAACAATATTAAAGAGGACTAATTCTTTAATGCTAAGTGCATAGGTGGACACACTTGCCAATTTTTGTCTTGAATTCCTAAGGTGACACTTATTTTGGGACAGTTTTTTTTTTTTTTTGCTAAGGCGAGACTTATTATGGGACGGAGGGAGTAGCTAGGTTTTAGCTGAAATCCATTCTACAACAATGTGTTGATCAAACCATAATCGAAGAAACAAACGTAAATGACAAAAAATGACAGACCTTTCCAATTTTAGCGATTTCGAGAGAAGCTCTTTCGATAATGAAAATAACACCAGGTTTATTCGTGCTGTGATCAGTTGCAACAACAGGAATGCCAGATAGTAAATCTACAACTCTTTCAGCTGCCTCAGTATCCGCCCAAGTGTGTTCGGTTTTCGCTCTTTTTTCTGACCCTGTTGATTCCTCTTCCACATGTTCCTCTATTTCTTCTTCTTCTTTATCATAATTCTCTCCTTTCTTTTTTCTCTTTTCACCTTTTACTTTGTATGCTCGCACCATTTCTTGTCACACTTACAAGTATAACTCAGTACTTCAGACAAGTAAAGAGATTGTCAACTATACATACAAAATCACATATACATATGGAAATTATGAAAAAAAAAATGCAGAGGCAAAAACAATTACAGTGAATCCCAACGGAAAAGAAAGGTAAAACTTTGCTATAGTAGTAACAATTTAGGGCAAGTAAAAAAAAAAAAAAACTACTTTTTTGAAACTCTTTATATAGAAGAAATACATGAAAACAAGTATAGTACATAAATAATCAATCTTCCTGTCAAAAATGCAGTGCATGATAATCGAACTTTGAAAGGTAAAGCAAGATTGCATCATCAGTTGTAACCCAAGAGCAAAAAAACATATTTGCAGTAATTATAATCTGTTTACCGAGAAAGATGAAGAGAACACACACACAGATTCCGCCGTAAGGTAGCTGCGTATGAGTTTTGGATGGCTGGGGATTTGCGTTAAATCTTACTTGGATTTGGGCCCATACCTGTCCTTTTCTTTCCAATTGAGTTTGGGCCCTAACTCTTATTTGGATGATTCGCAGAATTGCCCTTCTTTTGGGGTGTTCTTTAAATTCTGCCCCTCATATTTGCGGTCTTTAAATTTTGATCCTCATATTTGTGGTCTTCAAGTTTTGCCCTTAGCTTGGATACATGAGGTTCTGGGTTCGAACCCTCACTCAGGCATAAAATAAAAAAATAATTTCGCAAGGCAGGGCTGGAGGGAGTGTATGCCGGATCCGGCATAAAGTCCTTAAGGAAAAACTAAAGTTATGCCGGAGGGGGCATAACTTTTCCTCAAGGCATAGTTTAGTTATGCCTTATGGGGCAAAACTTTTCCTTAAGGAACTATGTCTTATGGGGCAGACTTTTAATTAAGGGATAACCAAAAGTATGCCTCATAAGACATAACTTTTCCTTAAGGCAAACTTTTAGTTATGCCTTAAGGAAAAGTTCCGCCTTATGGGGCATACTTTTAGTTATATTTTATGGGACACACTTTTAGTTACTTAACTAAAAGTGTGTCCCATAAGGCGGAACTTTTTCTTAAGGCATAATTAAAAGTTTGCCTTGAAAAGTAAAAAAAAAAAAAAAATGTCTCAAGGCAAAGTCTGCCCCCTCCGGCATAACTTTAGTTTTTCCTTAAGGATTGTATGCCGAATCCGGCATACACTTCCCCCAGCCCTGTCTTGCGAAATTATTTTTTTATTTTATGCCTGAGCGGGGGTTCGAACCCAGAACCTCAGGTATTCAAGCGAAGGGCAAAACTTAAAGAACACAAATATGAGGGGCAAAATTTAAAGACCACCCCAAAAGAAGGGCAATCCGTGCAAAAAAATGAAAAATGGGGGAGAAATTCGCAAATAGAGATTTACACAAATAGACGCATTTTTTGCGCGCATTGGCCTTCAAAGGCGCTGGTCTCTAATTTTGTCCCTCAAATTATTGGTCTTTAATTTTTATGCTTAGCGTAAAAACATATGGGTTCCAGGTTCAAATTCTCACTCGGTAAAAAATTTAAAATATATTTATAAGACAGAGTTTTGGTAAAAAATTTAAAATATATTTATAAGACAGAGTTTTATCTATAAGTCCTACAAGGGGCATAACACTATTCAAATTACAATTTACAAATTTATATCTAGTCAAGCTATAATAACACAAAATAGTTAAAATCTAGGCGTACACAGTTATCGGATTGCATGAGTCTTCGGGTTCCAACTTCCACGGCTATTTATTTTCAGAGAAAGCATTAAATTGAAATAGAATTTGAACGTAGAAGTTTATAATGTATATTCATCCCATCTCTAGAAAATTAACTAGGCATATTCAGTAGGCGTTTGGCCATAGGATTTGGGACCTCAATTTTAAGTTTTGATTTAAAATAAGTATTTTGTTAACGTGCACAAAATTTGAATTTCATATCATGATTTTAAATTTCGAATTTTTTCGAAAAGTAGGATTTCAAGTTCCAAGTTGTGATTTCATTTTTTTTTTTTTTAAATGTAAAACTTGACCAATTAGTTTATAGTTTTTAAAAAGGGCCCATCATTTTAAAATTTGCAAAAAAAGACTCATGCTTAACGTGAAGAAATTGTTCATACTATGTGAAAGACTTACATTAAAGAATAACTAGTTACTAGAGTACTATTGTCAGGGGCGATTTTATGTAGCATTTTTGGGTTACGTGAACACATGGTATCTCTATAAAATTAGGAATTTTATATATATATTTTTTAAAATTGGTATAATATTAACTGCTGGAACACATACTACAAAAAGGCAAAATGGTGCACTTGATTGAAGATTGAGTTATTTAACTAGAGGACTAGGGATCAATTCCCACTTCATATAAATTTTCCTTCTTTTTTCTTTAGTGGTGAACCCATGTTGTAGAAATTCTAGATTCGCCTCTGACTATTGTTGATTTTTTTGGATCAATGGATCATTGTTAAACTATGTACTTAAAGGCTTGTAATAACATGTAATTGCAAACATCTATATATAATATAAAGCTAGGAATAGACAAGGTGATGTGACACCTCTCTATGGCCTAGAATTATATTTATCTTTTTTCTCATTTTTTTGGTTTTTCTCTAATTTGTTATTTTATTTTTTCCTCCTAAATGGCTCAATAATTAATACTCCACTTCCTGTTTTTTCTCCCAACTTTCTCATTTCTCAATTGCAGTTTCGGCTGTGCATTTAATAATGCAATAAAGAAAGGTTCGTGTCATCGTGCGCAAAAAAATTGTCGCTTGCTGTATATTAGTAAGTCCTTCTCATGATGCAAAAATATGACGACTTTTAATATTATGGGATTAATTTTATATTTATTAGATATATGATAGTATTCAATGAGAATGTAATGAAGTATAGAAAATGAAAAGTTTTCTACGTAACAGTTAATTACCATTAACTATAAGAAGTTATGAGCCGATTACTATTATTTTTGCCTTCTTATTTCTTCTTCTACAAATTATGAACTTCGCTAGCTGGTCATGCAACCAATTTTATTGCTCCAAATTTTTCATGTAATTGACAAATTATAAGATAAAGAAGGTGGATCAATGGAGCTGCGTCATAACTCACTCACTCACTCACACACACAAAACATCGAAGCTCGGCGAAAAAGATGGCCGAGAAGAATTCGAAGCACAAAGGGTCTCAACTTGAAGCCCAAGTTATTGATCTCAAAGTCGTTTGTCCCATCTGTAAAGCTTCAAACTTCACCTCTATTTTTCGTTTTCCTTCGATATTCTTTTTAGTATAATGTTCTTGTATGTAAATTAGTACATGTTGATGGATTGATCCACTTTCTTAACGAATTAGCAAATCGGGCTGTAATTCGACTGGTGCTTTCATGTGGGAGTAATAATGGGAACCCTAAGAGGTCGTTTGGTTGCATGTTAGGAAATAGTTATTCATGTATTAAAACTAGCTAATTTGGTAGCTTTTAATTGCTTTGTATAACATTCAGCAAATAATGTTTGATCACCATTGAACAATCTCACATAAATAATATATATATAAATTATGAATTATTTTACAAGGGAGAGTAGATGAAATAACTAATGATAATGATGCAATGAAAAAATGTTGCTTCGTCTATAAGAAGCATTTTTTATTAAAACAAAATAGAAGTGGCAGTGCAGGCCAAGATTGATGGTCAAAGATTTCAGAGAGTGTATTTGACCCTTTCATTTAATTATTTTAGATTCCATGAAATGCCCATATTGTAGCTGGGCTACATACACAAACATGGGTTACAAACAAACAAGAAAATGTAGAAAATATAAAGATACGCAGTTTTTCTTGCAGTCAAATTACGATACAATATATATGTAAATCTTTCCTCACTGCTTCTATCATCTCTTTTTTAATTATCTTCCCTTTTTTCTCCTTATGTAATGCCTAAAATAGGCTTAGGTACTAAAGTACACCTCCACTTTGTTTTACTTTTTATTTCTTAGGATCTAAAAGGAACTCAATACTCCGCAAATGAAACAAAGGAGCGGTATATCATAAAAATGTAAAGACAATACTAATTTGAGGTTTTCGGAGTATGTTTACTAACGTTCGTGTTCTTTCTTTCGAATATATTGTAATATTCTGCCTTATTATTTGATTTTTTACGTCTTCGACTATATAATGGTGTATTTATTAAACATATAATATATTTTTCATGTTTTTAATATGTTTTGCATAAATTTATTTGAGGTAAATACAATGTATACATTTACCTTTGTAGGATGAAACCATAAAAACTTAACTCTCTGCTTAAAGGAAAAAATAGATAATTAAAAACAAAGGAAGAATATATTCTATTTTAAAAACTTATATTAGATATATGTATATGCTTAATACTTTTTTTAAACATATAAGCTTATATAGCTTAATATTTTTTTTAAATATATAAGCTTATATATTTAAATTTGAACTTTTTAAAATCAAAATGTTCCTTTCTTTATAAAAATAAAGAGAGTAGTTTCACGATGCAAAAAACATCTTCAAAAGACCAAAGACTTTTAGATTGTTCAAAATTACAAAACACATAAAAATTAAGTACTAATAATAAGCTGAATTAAAACTCGAAATTTGATATATTAAAATTGAACACTTAAAGAGTCTTTAGAATATTTTTAGCACTCGACTTTTACAAAAATTGTTTGATAAAATTTACAAGTTACTTTATAACTGCGCGAAGCGCGAACAAATTCACTAGTTTATTGATAAAAGGAACACAGAGATATGCAATTTATTAATACTACGCCTTACAATATTCTGATACCTTGTTCATGGACTATGGTTTGCTCATTTGGCAAGATTGTATAAGAGTAGAGAAATTTTTGATAGTTTTCACACATTGTGGGGTTTTCATGTTTATAAAAAAATATATATAAGAAATTCAAGTTGCATGTCCAAATAAAATTTTAATTTCAAATCAATCAAATCACTAATATTAAATCATAATTTGAAATCATGTCCGGATTGGCACAAGGTATACTCCTCTTGCAAAAGGTATCATAGGTAAGCGATACTCTTTTCTAATGAGAAGTAGAGCGAATTTGGATATCCTGTCTCAAACAAATTAATATGACTTGATAATCTTGCGTGGCATTAACTAAGAGGGTGTTTGGATTGACTTTTCAAAAGTAGCTTATAAGCTACCATATGTTTGGATGGTTGTTTTCCATTGTTCATTAATGTATTATTTTCTACGAAACCATATTTGTTTTTATTGTTCTTAAAATTATATTGTATGGTGTTATAAACCAGTTGTAATCCCGTGATTATATAACCATGAAAAAATCCAATTTTTGTAACCACGAATTTGGTGATTTTTGCGTAGTTACGTATTTTATTTCCCCATTATCCCCCTACCCACCTACATCACACCCAAACCCACCCCACCCCCACTAACCCCCACTACCACCCACCCCCACCAACCCCCACCCTACCCCCATCCTCTGCCACGCACCCCACCCTACCACCCATCACTACTCACTACCCCTCACCACTACCCATCCCACCCCCACAACCACTTACCCCAATCCTACCACCCTCCACCCTACTACCCCCACCTACAACCCATAACCACTCACCCCCACCCCCTACCCCAACCCACAACCCCCACCCTATATATATAAACTAGTTTGTAATTAAGGGTTAATGGTATTTTAGTAAACTCACATGTTATTATACAGTATCATACCGTCAAACAAAACAATAAAAATGTTATTAAACCGCAACAAACGATACAGTACATCCAAACATTGTATTCATTAATACAGTACAGTACAATACAATACAATACAATACAGTACAATACAATACAATACCATACTATACCATTCCATATTGTACATTATGAAACCATGGGTAACGACCATCCAAACATAGGCTTAAAAGTCATAAATTAGGAATACCAACTTTTGACTTTTGACTTATTTTGTACTTTTTAAGCCTAAAAGTAAGTGCTTAAAAGCATTTTTTATCTTTTCCAAACACTACAAAAACTAGAAAAGAGCTTAACACCCAATAATCACTTAAAATAAGTCAATCCAAACACACTCTAATTAATTATAGAGTGGATCACATTAATTGTGTGATGGATAACAATAATCTCAACCTCTCTATATATAATTAATTTGTTCAACATGATCATCAGATCTAGAATTCTAGACTAATTAGCGACATTGGACATGAAGACTACCAAAGCGATAATGATTTTAGTTATTTTCTTCCTTGTTTTCTCACTAGGCTCTAACTTTGGCGTCTCCTCATTTGAAGATTCGCCGCCACCGAGGGTGAAGGGGCAGATTGATGTTCCAACTCAAGATATAATTGGCAGATCATCTCTCGAGACGATGCATCATAGAAGAATGTTACGATGTCGCGGTTGTCCTTGGTGGCGTTGGCCAGTGTGTTGTGAATCTATTACTGTTAAAAAGCCTCAGTGAGATAGTCATGTACCTTAATTACATGTTCTTTGTACTTGTTTAATCTAATGGGAAACTAATTCAGATAATTATATTTGATGTGTTACTAAACCCGTCAATCGGTTCGGTTAAACCGGTTAAAACCGATAACCAGACCGGTAAAACCGAAACCGAAACCGATAGAACCGGTTCCGGTTTCGATATTTTGAAACCGGAACCGGACCGATTTAACCGGTTTAACCGGTGAAATAAAAAAAAATAGCCATTGGGCCTGTGACCTGTCCGTTAATGGACCGTTGGCAACGGCCCATTTGCAAAAATGGTCGTTGCCAAACGGTCTTTAAATTATTTTTTGGCCCCCAACCCCCCAAACTTTTTTTTAACACTTTAACCCATCCCCCACTCCTATATAAACCCTTCTTCATTTTCATTTCAATTCACTCTTCTTCATCTTTCTCTCAAATCTCAAATTCTCAATCTCTCAAGTCTCAATTATAGTCACTTTGCAATAATTAGCCACAAAGTCTTATTATAGTTTCAACTTTCAATTATTAATTTTGCAATTATAATATTGTTAGTGAAGTTGGTGATTTTGCAACAATCCGAAGTAATTTTGGTGGATTTGCAATTCTAGCCGCCTTCACTTTGTTGGAAATTAATCCGGCAATTTGGTACATTCGTTCCAACTCTATCTTTATTTTTCGCAATTTAATTCTAGCAATTTATTTTTCGCAATTTAATTTACGCAATTTAATTCTATCAATTTAATTTGTTGTAATTTATTTTCTTGTGATTTAAATTAATTCTATTTAATAATGTCAAAGAGATTAAGACGTGGTGCCGGTAGTAGTAGGGGTAGGCTTAATGAGGAAACATTTGTGGAAGAAACACCTAATTTAGGTATTGATGTTGGTGGAAATAATCCACTTTTAGGTCATGAGCCAATGCAATAACATTTTACCGACACTTTTAATGAAGACTTAGATGATGATGATGATGAAACACAACCCCCTGAAAATCCCATAGGAGATACATGTCCTGCCCAATCACATACACAAGACAAACCGCCTAGAACTCGTAAGCCAACAGCTAAAGTTTGGAAATTTATGACTAAGAATGGGGAAAATCAATCAGCTACATGTACCATATGTGGACAAGTATTTAGTTTTAAGCAAGGAACTGGTAAGGATGGTGGAACGGGTACACTAAATGCTCATATGAGAACCAAACATATGGATGTTTGGGGAGAGCAAACAGGTTCAAATGTGGGGGGGATTCAAATGACGATAGACTCACGAACCGGTAGAAATTTTAAGTATGACAAGAAAAAAGAGCGTGTAGAAATAGCTAAAATGGTAGCTTATGATTGTTTACCATTTTCCTTTCCCTCAGGTTTGGGGTTTGTTACTTACATTCAACGTTGTTATAATCCGTTATTTGAGGGTATTCCTAGAAGTACTCGTAGAGCCGATGTTATAGATTTGTTTAAAAAATATTGATTTTATTTGCGCCATGTATTTAATTCTTTAAATTGTAATGTTTGTTTTACCGCTGATTTGGGTTTTAGTCTTAACAAGTTAGATTTTTTTGCTATTACATGTCATTGGGTTGATGACAACTGGGTTATGCAAAAAAGAATTATAGCTTTTTTATATGATGAAGGAAAAGGTCGTCACGATGGAAAAATATTAGCCGATTCAATGTCTACTATTATGAGATTTTTTTAACATTTATAGAAAAACACTTTGTATTGCTTTAGATAATGCTTCTAATAATACAAAGGCGATAGGTCTTATAAAAAGAGAACTAAATCCTCCGCTAAGAAATATTTTTCATGTAAGATGTAGTAGTCACATTTTAAACTTAATTGTTAAAGATGGTCTTGTGCATTTTGAAGATTCTGTTCAAAAAGTTAGAGATGCGGTTGCGTTTCTTTTTTGTAATGCTAATAGGGGAAGAATTAGAGATTTTAAGAATGCTTGTGTGGAAAATAACCTTAGACCTAAGAAAATTCAAGTAGAAATTGAGACTAGGTGGAACTACACTTACATTATGCTACAACAAGCATATGAGTATAGAATTCCCATACAACAAGTTCACAACAAATATAAAATTAATAGTGAGGATTGGTTAACTTTTATGCATTGGGAAGATGTTAAAGAATGTGTTGACCTCTTAGAATTTTTTTATAATGCAACTCTTGCTTTTTCTAGACAATTCTATCCCACGGTAACCGGAATTTTAGCCTACTTAGCGGAAATAGCTAGAGTTTTACAAGAGTATAAATATAAACCCGGTTATCAAGTGGCTATTTTTGAAATGATAATCAAATTTAAGAAGTATTTTTTTCCATCCCAACTTTATTTATATTGGGTTCTCTTTTAAATCCTTGTTTAAAAGTGTCTTATACTAAAAATTTGGTTAGTCAAATTTATACATTTTTAGAAATTGAAGAGGGAGTTCAACCATCTGTAGCTGAAGCCGAACTCGCTATTGATGATGAGTTTAGAAAAGTTTTTACTCATTATTCTAGTTTGGAAGAACGTGCTACACCCATTGCTCCACGCCCTACTACTTCTCAGAGTACCAAAAAGGGCTTGTCGGGTTTAAAAGTTTTACATTCACAGCCAACTTCTTCTTCTACTGCAAACTTTGATGAATATAACTTTTATTTGATGCAGCCAAATGTGGATATCAAGGAACTGGATGACTTGGACGTCTTAGCATGGTGGAAGAAGTACAAGGCAAGCTATCCGGTACTTTCAAGAATGACTCGAGATATCCTTACGGTTCAAGTATCAACCGTGGCTTCGGAGAGCGCATTTAGCCAAGGAAGACAGCAAATTGGAGACCATAGACATTCATTATCCGGCTTTAGCTTGCAAGTACTAGTGTGCATTCGCGATTGGATTAGATCGGAGCGACGCAACCAAAACTTAGAAGCGGAGGAAGGCGAAGAGGAAGAAATTGAAGATTTGATAGCTAGTGGACCGGACCAAATGGAAGACTTTGAAGATATTTCCATGACCGAATATGATGTGGGGGAAATTAACGAAATGGTTCAAAATTGGTGATTTTATTATTCTACTATTTTTGTACAACTCATGTATTATTTGCAAGTTAAAAAAAACTACAACTTGCAAATAAATGTTATCCAAGAATGAATAAAATATATGGCTCATTGAGCTTTCTTCTATTTACTTGTGTTCATATTTTTACTTTTATTAAGTTAGGAATATACCTAAAATATACTAAGAATATACTTGTAATGTATAGTATACTATAAGTATAACTTAAACATATATACATTATATATATAACTTAAACATATTTATATATATTAAGTTATATAACCTAAGTATATTGATACATATATTGATATATATATATATATATATATATATATATATATATATATATATATATATATATATATATATATATAAGTATATTCTTACTATATTTTAGGTATATATATATATATATATGTATACGTATATTCTGTATTGCTGACTTGCTGTTAGCCTGTTAGTCAGTAAATATTTAAACTTTACTTATAAACTTGTATAACATATGTAAATATACCTACAATATACTAATAAATACTATAATATATATATATATATATAATACAAAAAAAAAAAAAAAAACATGTTTTGGACACTTTGAACCGGACCGGTTCCGGTTTGAGTTTTCAAACCGGTAAACCGGAACCGGTTAAACGGTTCCGGTTTTTTAACTGGAAACCGGCTGGTTACCGGTCCGGTTCCGGTTAAACCGGTTGCCAGGTTTATGTGTCACAAATCTTTTATGGCGAAGTAACTTTTGCATCTCCAACTTTTTTAACACTTTCGATGGCTGTCCACCGGTAATATAATAGGGAAAAGGACACAAATATTGATACCCAGTGGACCAAGAATCTTAAAAGTCATTTTTAGCCTTTTCAAAATAGTTCTATTTTTAAGCCATTTTTCAACTAATTCCAGCATATGTATAGAAACTGTATCATTGTTGTATATGTATATAAAATATATCATATGTATAAAAACTGTATCATTATTGTATAGAATATATATCACAACTGTATATGTATAGACAAAATGTATCATACGTATAGTAAGTGTATCATTATCGTATAGAATATGTAAAGATGTATAGAAAATATATCATTGTTGTATAATTTGTGTATAATAAATGTATAATCAACGGATAATTAGAAAATGTATTATTAGTGTATAATTATTGTTTAATAAATATATAATTAATGTATACTTACTACTTATACATGTTTCGGGATAATTTTTTTCATTGATCTTTAGTGGCGACAAAGTCGCCACAAAGAGCCCCGTTCTTTTTGTAGCGAACTTTCAGTGACGACTTTTAAAGTCGCCACAAAAAGTCTGGTTTTTTGGGTAGTGAATGGGTTGGGCTAGCGCTTGGCATCAATTTGGGCCGAACAGTCAACTCAGGTCATTTGCTTAAAGGGAAAAGTACATGGTGTGATCATCAGGAGAAAAAAAAGGACCCAAAATGGCCCCATTTTGAACAAATGTCCCGAGTTGGCCATTCGGCCAAACTAATGCCATGCGCTGGCCCAAAAACAAAGGATCAAACTTTTAGTCGCCACTAAAAGTTCGCTGCAAACAACAAAAAGATCAGACTTTTTGTGGCGACTTTTAAAGTCGCCACTAAAGGTTCGCTGCAAATTTCCATTTATTTTTCTATCTTCTACTAGGGATTAAAAAAGAAGAACTAAATAAATAAACTAAAGTAACCATCATCGAAAACTTAACAAACTAAAATATATCAACTACAAACTAATAAAATTAGTAAGTATACATTAATTATACATTTATTAAACATAAATTATACGTTAATTATACATTTATTATACATAAATTATACGTTAATTATACACATATTATACAATTTCTATACATATGATACATTTTCTATACATATACAGTAGTGATACATACTCTATACAACAATTATACGGTTTCTATACGTATATGTATGATATATCTTTTATACGTATGATATACTTTCTATACAAGAATGATACAGTTTATATACATATGTTGTAATTATATATACACTTTTTATACAAGAATGATACAGTTTATATACACTTTCTATATAAGAATGATACAGTTTATATACATATGCTGGAATTATATATACACTTTCTATACAAGAATGATACAGTTTATATACACTTTCTATACAAGAATGATATAGTTTATATACATATACTGGAATTATATATACACTTTCTTTACAAGAATGATACAGTTTATTTACACTTTTTATACAAGGATGATACAGTTTATATACACTTTTTATACAAGAATGATACAGTTTATATATACTTTCTATACAAGAATGATACAGTTTATATATTGTATATGTATGATACATAGTCTAAACGTATGATACACTTTCTATATAAGAATGATACAATTTATACATAAATTATACAACAATGATACATTTTCTATACTTATGTATGGAATACGTATAATATGTGAATCATTAGTGTATAATCAATGTATAACTAATGTATAATATATGTATGATTAGTGAGTATAAGTTGATGATACATTTATTATACACAAATTACACAACAATGATTCAAACCTATGATACATTTTCTATAGATATACGGTGGGGATACATATTCTATACAACAATGATACTTTTTTATACATATGATACATTTCTGATACATTTCTATACATAGTTGATCTTTTAGTGGCGACTTTTAATCCTTTCTTTGCAACAAACTTTTAGTGGCGACTAAAGTCGCCATAAAAGGTCTTTTTTTTTGGGTAGTAAATGAGCTGGTGGGCTACAAAATGGGTTTGGAGAAACTTGGGCCATCCAATGGGATTAGTTTGGGCCGGATGGCCATTTATGTCCTTTTCCCTTCCTTAAAATGGGGCCTTTTGGGGTTCCCAATATAGTATTCTTTCTGTTCGAATTTATGTGAAAGTTCGGATTATGAGGAGCAAAACACTTAATTTTTTATGTGAATTTGTATATAAATTCTTTAATTTAAAAAAAAATTACATATTTAAAAATTACATATAAATATTATAGGTCAAGATACCTAATTGATTCAAAATAGTTGTTTTTTTTTTTTTGAGAAAATCCTAGTCAAAGTAAAACTGTTTGACTTCTTAAATAGGAACATCTTCACATAAAATGGAACATCGAAAGTACTTGTTATTACTGATGGTTGAATGTTTAGGAAAGCAAAAAGATTATCAACTTACATACAAAATCACCTATATATATGGCAATTATGAAAAGATGCAGAGGCAAAAACAATTATAGTTCCTCTTATTATTTTCTGTGAGGCAAAAAAGAAAGGAAATTCTCAAAAATATACAACCCAACATAAATATTACGCCACGTAGCCATATTTTCAGTTTATACAATATTATACTATAACATTATACCGGAGGAAAGCATTATACATAATGTATCAACCTTGTATAAAAGATGTTTATACGCAAATATGGGCTAAAGCGTAATTTTCCTTAAAAAAATTGATGCCCAAAGAAACGAAAGGTAAAATTTTGCTATATTAGTGACAGTATAGCGTATTTCCAAAGTAAAACCATACTTCTTAAAACTCTGCGTACAATATAAATACATGAAAACAAGTACAGCACCTAAGTAATCAATCTACCTGTCATAAACGAAATTGTTTTGTGCAATGTCTCAGTGCATGATAATCGAACTTTGTGAGGTAAAGCAAGATTGCATCACTTGTAAGCTAATTTTTTACATGGACTTTATTAACAAAAACATGAGGAATTTTCACAAATGACTATCCTTTTTTTTTTTTTTTTTTTTTTTTTTTTTTTTAAGGCATAGCTATACTTTTGCTAATTATATTTCGTAGCTACAGTACTTGTATTCAATTCGATTGTATTTGATTGTATTTAAATTCGGTTGTATTCAAATAACATAAAATACTAAAAAAAAAAAGAAAAAAAGAGGGATATTCAGATGTATTCAAATTCACTGTATTTCATTTGTATACAAAAAGATCTCCTTCCAAATACATGCAAAAAATACATAAAGAAACATTGCATTTTACACTAAAAAGATAACGAATACACTCATATCTGAGATACAAGAAATAAAAGACACTCGGATTTGAGATACAAGAAATAAAATATACTCAGATCTGAGATACAAGAAACAAAATACGCTTAGATATGAGAAAAAATACACTCAGATCCGAGAAAAATTGGGTCGATTGGCCATGGATTCCGTCCATAGAAGACGACGGCGATGGAGCAGAAATGAGGGCCAGAGAAGATGACAGCGGTGGAGGAGAGAAGCCAACGATTTTGAAGGAGAAGCCAACGACGGAGCTCTGTTTTTAATGGTGAAGCTCTCTTTTAATGGTTATTATGAGAAATACACTCAAAATCGCTTCGAAATCCGGCCAGATCTGATTCGATTTCGAAGGAGAAGCCAACGTTAGAGCTCCGTTTTGATGACGCCAATGATGGAGCTCTGTTTTAATGGCAGAATTGGGGTGGTCCAATGGGTGCTTCAGGGTGGTATTGAGGCGGAGATAAAGAGAGGACAATGAGGAAGACGGAGAAGACATTGGTGAATCCATTGTTGAAAAGAGAGAACTTTGATATAGTACCGTATGTTACAACTTAGGTGTAATAGTTACGGTAGGTAATTCAAATACGTAATATAGCTACATTGTGTAATTAAATTAAAGTATAGTTAATGTAGGTAAATACCTCTTATATGTTATCTACATCGGGTAAAATTTCCAAAAAACATCTATGCAGTATTTATAACATGACCAAGAGTATGGGTTTTGGAGGGCTGGGCATTTATGCTGATGCGATTAATCTTACATGGCTTTGGGTCGATACCTGTCCTTTCCTTTCAACATTTTTTTGTGCGGAGTGCCCTTCAAATGCACTGGTCTTTAATTTTTGCCCCTCAAATTGGTGGTCTTTAAGTTTTGGCCCTTTCGCCTAATACCATGAGGTTTGGGGTTCGAACTCTGACTCAGTAAAAAAAAAGACTCTGCCTTAAGGTAGAGTTTTGACATGCCTGAAGGGTAGAGTTTTGGCATGCTTGAAGGCAAAACTCTACCTTAAGGTAAAATTTCAAACTCTGCCTGAAGGGAGCAAAATTCTGTATGAGGCAGAGTTTTGTAGGTAAATCTTTGCTTTGTGAATCCAAACTCTACCTTGCGATATTTTTATTTTTTATTTTTAACTGAGCGGGGGGTTCAAACCCGAAATCAGGAGGTTCTAACGAATGACAAAAATTAAAGACAACCAATTTAATGGGCAAAAATTAAATACCAGCCCAAAATAAGGACATTCCTGCTAATTGGCCTCCTTTCAATTGGGTTTGGGCCCTAACTCTTATTTGGGCACCACACATGAACAAATAGAAATTGGCAAAATTCTAACGAATCACCAAAATTTTAAATTGAGGACAAACTTGCCTTATCACAAAAATCACCAAGATTAACGGAAAAACGCAGACGAATTGCCTAAAATTTTGCCACAAATCTTGAGGATTTCAAGTTGGAAGATTTGCCTGGTCACAGTTCTAATGGATCACAGGAATTTGTGATCAAATTCTGAGAGACCGTATTAAGTTTGACCAGAAATTCTAATAAATAACTAGAATTAGTATGTGATGATGTTATAATATAATAGCCGACAAATGTTCTTTTGAGAAAATTACATTGTATGTTCATTGGGGCAACAATGCTACTAAAATTGAACCATTTTTTTTAATTCTTACAAAAAATGACCCAAACTTTTTCCAAACTTTTCTCTCTCTCTCTCTCTCTCTCTCTCTCTCTCTCTCTCTCGCGCGCGCGCGCGCGCTCTCTCTCTCTCTCTGCCTTTGTATATATGTTTGTATATGTTGGTATAAGTGTCTGTATATGTTTGTATATTTTGGGCTAGTTTTTGTAATGTAAGTTTTGGGCTATTTTTTGCAATGTAAGTGACCAACTTGTATATTTCTGAAATTTTACCATGTTTTTTTTCTGTCTATTACGATGTTATATATATATATATATATATTTTAAAGTATTTACATAGTATTTATTTTTTATATATTCAACTACGAATGCTATTATTTTTGGCCAACTGGACAAATGTGTAGCTTACCCTTAAGTTAATGAGAGATATGAAAAATATAGAAGAATTTTCTCTTTCTGCTTCAGCTTCTTGAATAAACAAAAATTTGCATACCCCTTAATAACAAAAACACTGCTTTCGGTGTTACTCAAAAGTTTTTATTTTTTCATTTTTGGCCAAACGTCCCAAATCTTTTAGAAAAAACTATTGTCAACTTCCAAATAATTGACCAAACAGTCTATATTTCTATTATATATAAGTGTGGCAGAGGGACCAACACAACATTGACTGCTTGTACCAAAAGCTTTGTAAATTATACACGCAATGAATGCTTGTACCAAAAGCTATATAACTTGTACACTTTAACCAACTACTTTTTTATCCCACATGGCCATATGTCATAGTACTTAATATTTATTCCCTTCTCATGTATTGATGTATGCACTTCAATTTTAATTCTCCTACACAAATTTATTTCCTCCGTACACTTTTGACTTTTTATGTTATTTAAGAATTAATAAATCCCATGGGAACATATGCCATAATACTGAATATTTATCCTCTTCTCATGTATACACGTATGCACTTCAATTTTAATTCGCCGACACATATTTATTTCCTCCGTGTATTTTTACTTGTTCATTTTTGACTTTTCACGTTCTTGCTGAATGTGTATTCTCTCCTCATGTATACATGTATGCACTTCAATTTTAATTCTCCGATACATATTTATTCTTTTGTGCACTTTTAAGTGTTCACTTTTGACTTTTCACGTTCTTTAAGAATTAATAAAAGAAGTACTTCATCTGTCCGATATTACTTGGCCACATTACTTGACTTTTCACGTTCTTTAAGAATTAATAAATGAAGTACTCCCTTAGTCCCATATTACTTGGCCACATTACTAAAATATATATCTGTTTTTCTATTCTATATACAGCAACAATAAGTTGTACCAAAAGCAACTAAAATTGTACTCTAAGCAGGGACTAACATGTGTACATTTCAGAAGTTGAACATTAGTTCTACCTCTTGTGTGTTTACTTTTTAAGTCCCCACGGGTCCACAATATCTTAATTGTCCTTTCATTCGTTCATTTGGCATAGACTCCCTCTGTCTCAGTTTAAATGTCTACGTTTGACTAGACACGAAGTTTAAGAAATAAAGATAGAATTTCAAATCTTGTGGATCTAAATTAAAAATGTGTATAATATAATAAAATATCTGTTGAGTCTTGTGATTATAAACTTGACATGTAGAATATTTGAATTGTCAACTTACTAAATATAAAAAGAGGCGGACATAACCAAAATAAGACAATTTTTTTTATTTAACAACAAACGCCCAAGGTAGACGAACACAACAATAATAAGCTGTACAAAAAGCAACTGAAATTGTACTCTAAGCCGGGGTTAACATGTGTACATTTCAGAAGTTTAACATTAATACTACATCTTATGTGCTTCCTTTAAGTCCCCATGTGTCCACAGTGTCTCAATTGTCCTTTCATTTCCTTTATTTGGCACATACTCCCTATGTCTCAATTTAAGTGTCTACGTTTGACTAGACACGGAGTTAAGAAATAAAGATAGACTTTTGAATCTTGTGGTTCTAAATTAAAAATGTGTGTAATATAATAAAATATCCTTTGAATCTTGTGATTATAAACTTGACATGTAGGATAATTGAACTGTCAACTTACTAAATATAAAAAGAGGCGGATATAACCAAAATAAGATAAATTTTAACAACAATTGAGAAATTAAGGAAAACATTAAGAGGAAAAGAAAAAAATATGGAGACCCACTAAGGAGAATTGCAGTATCCTTTGCAAAATATACAAATCATAAAACTAACTAAATTGACTAGCCAGATTAATCATGTTGGGCCCCGTGCATCGCACGGGCATAGTTTGCTAGTATTATATATATATAAGCCCCAAGCTTGTACCAACAGCTTCACGAATTGTATCCGCATTAAATTCTTGTACCATGAGTTACATAATTTGTACACTTTATCCAACTATTTTTATATCCCATGCAGACATGTGTCATAGTGATTAATATTTATTCCCTTCTCATGTATAGACGTATGCACTTTAAATTTAATTCTCCGACACATTTATTTCTCCGCGCACTTTTACTTATTCATTTTTGACTTTTCGTGTTCTAGCTGAATATTTATTTCCTTCTCATATATAGACGTATACAGTTTAATTTTAATTCTCCTACACAAATTTATTTTCTCCGTGCACTTTTACTTATTCACTTTTGACTCTTCACATTCTTGAAGAATTAATAAATCCTACGTGGACATATGTCATAGTACTGAATATTTATTCTCGTCTCATGTATACACGTATGCACTTCAATTTTAATTCTCCGACACCTAGTTATTTCCTCCGTGCACTTTTGCTTGTTCACATTTGACTTTTTATGTTCTTGCTGATTATTTACATATGTCATAGTACTTAATATTTATTTCCTTCTCATGTATAGACGTGTGCACTTCAATTTTAATTCTCCGACACATTTATTTCCTCCGTGCACTTTTACTTGTTCACTTTTGACTTTTCACGTTCTTGCTAAATATTTTTTCTTTTCTCATGTATAAACGTATGCAGTTCAATTTTAATTCTCCTACACAAATTTATTTTCTCCGTGCACTTTTACTTATTCACTTTTGGCTTTTCACGTTCTTTAAGAATTAATAAATCCCACGTGGACATATGTCATAGTACTAAATATTTATTTTCTTCTCATGTATACACGTATGCACTCCAATTTTAATTTTCCGGCACATATTTATTTCCTCCGTCCACTTTTACTTGTTCCATGTATACACGTATGCACTTCAATTTTAATTCTCCAACACATATTTATTTCCTTCGTGCACTTCTTTACTTTTGATTGTTCATGTTCTTACTGAATATTTATTCTCTTCTCATGTATACATGTATAGACTTCAATTTTAATTCTCCGACACATATTTATTTCCTCCTGCACTTTTACTTGTTCAATTTTGATTGTTCACGTTCTTACTGAATATTATTCTCTTCTTATGTATACATATATGCACTTCAATTTTAATTATCCGACACATATTTATTTCCTCCGTGCACTTTTACTTGTTCACTTTTGACTTTTCATGTTCTTTAAGAATTAATAAATGAAGTGCTCCCTCCTCCCATATTACTTGACTTTTCACATTCTTTAAAAATTAATAAATGAAGCACTCCCTTCGTCTCATTTTACTTAGTCACATTACTATACTTGACTTTTCACGTTATTTAAGAATTAATAAATGAAGTACTCCCTTCATCCCATATTACTTGGTTGTACACTTTAAATAACTACTTTTTTATCCCATGTGGACATATGTCATAGTAGTGAATATTTATTATCTTCTAATGTATACACGTATGCACTTCAATTTTAATTCTCCGACACATTTATTTCCTCCGTGCACTTTTACTTGTTCTCTTTTGACTTTTCACATTCTTTAAAAATTAATAAATGAAGTACTCCCTCCGTCCCATATTATTTGGCCACATTACTAGAACTTTCTAATATATATAAGTGTCCAAGAGGAGCGAACACAGCATCAACAAATAAGAGGAAAAGAAAAAAAAATGAAGATTCACTACGGAAAATCACAGTATCCTTTGCAAAATATACAAACCATAAAGACTAACCAAATTGAATAACCAAATTAATCATGTTGGGCTCCGTGCATTGCACGGGCATAATTTATATATATATATATACACACTGTAAAACATATGTTAAATAGTTAATACTGCTTATTATAAAATTTTATCTGTAATATAATCACTTTGTAAATATTATAATCGTAACATTTTTTTGTAGTATCAATACATAGAACTTAATCTCTTTTTAGTGTGCGCAAAGTTCAATTTTCTTCTTTATCCGTTTGTTTCTTTTTCAGTTGGTTGCTCTCTTGGGAGAAGAAAAACAGAGGCAAGGCAGAACTCCAGAGGAAAAGGAAACAGGGAACATTAATCAATGTAAAGAGTAACGAAGAGCTAATACAAATTGTATGGTAATTCCATAGAGAAATATGGGTATTTGATTTTACCTTAGTGTATGATTTTTCCATATCAAAAAATGTATTTTATGTACCATCACTTAGTGTTGCTCGGACTCTTAAAAAATGTGGATGGTTGCGTGTCGAATCCTTAAAAAATAGTATATTCTTTGAAGAATAGTAATGCAGCCAAGTAATATGGGACGGAGGGAATATTTTATTTATTAATTCTTAAATAACGTGAAAAGTCAAAATGAACAAGTAAAAGTGCACAGAGGAAATAAATATGTGCCGGATAATTAAAATAGAAGTGCACACGTGTCTACATGATAAGAGAATAAATAATATATTTTTTAATTAATTTAATAAAATATTTTAATCCAATATATATAACAAAATGGTTCTTATGTTTGGATCTGAACAATTACTTAATTGAAATGGATATCAACCTGTCGGTATACACATAAAATATTAAAGAATTTAAAAAGAAATCTTTTAGAATCAAAATATTAATTTTCCCTCATATTCTTACTAATTTACTTTTACATCAATGAACAACTTTCATTGTCATGATAATGATAAAAATGTCTGACTCTTTCCATCTCAAAAACTTTTAATTACAACTAAAGTGATGGTACATAAAATACATTTTGTATATATAATAACAATTAGAATATTTTTAAAAGTTAATTTCAAAATACAAACCTTAAATATTGGCTAATTAAAGTAAATAGGCATGCTCGGCCCGTGCATCGCACGGGCATGTATTGCTAGTATATATATATAAGTGGCTAAGGAGGACTAACACCGCATCAAATGCTTGTACTAAAAGCTTTACAAATTGTACACGCAACGAGTGCTTGTACCAAGAGCTATATAACTTGTACATTTTACCCAACTACTTTTTTATCCCACGTGGACATATGTCATAATACTTAATATTTATTCCCTTCTTATGTATAGACGTATGCACTTCATTTTTAATTCTCCGACACATTTATTTTCTCCGTGCACTTTTACTTGTTCACTTATGACTTTTCATGTTCTCGCTGAATATTTATTCTTTTCTTATGTATAGACTTATGCAGTTCAATTTTAATTCTCCTACACAAATTTATTTCCTCCGTGCACTTTTACTTGTTCATTTTTTACTTTTCACGTTCTTTAATAATTAACAAATCCACGTGGATATATGTCATAGTACTGAATATTTATTACACGTGTGCAATTCAATTTTAATTCTCCGACACATATTTATTTCCTCTGTGTACTTTTACTTGTTCACTTTTGACTTTTCACGTTCTTGCTGAATATTTATTCCCTTCTCATGTATACATGTATGCACTTCAATTTTAATTCTTCGACAATTGTATTTCCTCTGTGCACTTTTACTTGTTCGCTTTTGACTTTTCACGTTCTTTAAGAATTAATAAATGAAGTACTCCCTCCGTACCATATTACTTGGCCACATTACTTGACTTTTCACGTTCTTTAAGCATTAATAAATGAAGTACTCCCTTCGTCCCATATTACTTGGCCACATTAAACGCCCAAGGTGGACGAACACAACAACAATAAGTTGTACAAAAAGCAACTGAAATCGTACACTAAGCAGGGACTAACATGTGTACATTTTAGAAGTTGAGTATTAATTCTACCTCTTGTGTGTTTACTTTTTAAGTCTTCATGGGTCCGCAGTATCTTAATTGTCCTTTCATTTCCTTCATTTGGCATATACTCCCTTCTGTCTCAATTTAAGTGTCTACGTTTGACTAGACATGGAGTTAAGAAATAAAGATAGACTTTCAAATCTTGTGGTTCTAAATTAAAAATGTCTATAATATAATAAAACATCATTTGAATCTTGTGATTATAAACTTGACATGTAGGATATTTGAATTGTCAACTTACTAAATATAAAAAGAAGCGGACATAATCAAATAAGATAATTTTTATTTTATTTTTAACAACAAAAGCTCAAGTGGACAAACACAGTAACAATAAGTTGTACATAAAGCAACTGCAATTGTACTCTAAGCCGGGACTAACATGTGTACATTTCAGAAGTTTAACATTAATACTACCTCTTGTATGTTTAATTTTTAAGTCCCCACGTGTCTGCAGTGTCTCAATTATCCTTTCATTTCCTTCATTTGGCATATACTCCCTCTGTCTCAATTTAAGTGTCTACGTTTGACCAGATACGGAGTTTAAGAAAAGAAATAAAAGATAGAATTTTAAATCTTGTGGTTCTAAATTAAAAATGTGTATATTTTAATATAATATCCTTTGAATCTTCTGATTATAAACTTGACATGTAGTATATTTGAATTTCCAACTTACTAAATATAAAATGAGGCAGACATAACCAAAATAAGACAAATTTTAACAACAATTTAGAAATTAAAGGGAACAATAAGAGGAAAAGCAAAAACCTATGGAGAATCGCAGTATACATTACAAAATATACAAGCCATAAAGATTAACTAAATTGGGTAACAAAATTAATCATATTGGGCCCCGTGCTGTTACACCCCGGAAATTTTCCCGTTAAGCGTACAGTGAATAGGCTAACAAGGATATAGTGTATACGATGTTGTGGAGACGAGTGATAACGTTCATTTGATTGGTATCGAGGTGTTGAACAACTGTTAAGAAGGTCCCGTAAGGATCGGAGATTAAACGAAGTGACAAAATAGGACTCAGTGAACTGGCGAATTATACGGTAGGTTATACGGACCGTATAATGGTTTTACGGCCGTATAATGAACCGTTAAAGTGTCACAGAAAGAAGTTGAGGAAAAGTGGGTTTTACGGTAGATTATATGGACCGTATAAAATTTATACGGCTCGTCAAATGAACCGTCAAGTTGACACAGAAAGGGGTGATCACTGAGTCAGTTTTACGGTCAATTATACGGACCGTATAATGGACCGTATAATGGCATTGGGACTGGTTTTGCATTTTATAAAAATATGATCCAAGTTTCATTTTCTGATTTCCTCTTCTCACTCCACGACCCTCTCTCTCTCTAGAACATTCCATACTCTTCCAAAACAAGACTTCAAGTAGAAATTTAGGATCAATATCATCAATCCACAAAAACCTAGTGTAAGAACACATCAAAAGGATCATTTAAGGCAAGAAATTCCATAGAAGGTGGAACTAGGGTTTGGCCAAAGTGAAGAATTCCAACTCAAGACTTGTTCAACTATTATCTAAGGTATGTTCCATGACTTTATCATATTATTTAAGGTATTAGGTGGCCAAGAAGCTTGAATGGTAGAAAGACATGGAAAATGGGTCTTGAATGGATGAATAGTGTCATAATTGGATGATAGTGGGATTGAATCATGAATGTTGAAGTGTTAGGATTATGAATACGTTATTAAGTATGTTTATATCATGAAACAAGTATTAAAGGTGCGAGAACACAATAATGAGTTATAAGGAGAAATATGGGAAAATTGGAGAAAAATGATGGATTTTGCTAAATATACATAAATGATGATTGTTGATTGTGATATTGTGAGTAGTATTGTGAATGTTGGGAGTTGATATAGAACATGGGAGAAGTAGTATAAACAAAGGGAGTGCTGCCCAATTTTTTCCCTAGAATTAACGATGCGTTCTTGTAGTCAATTAACTAATGTTAGTCCAATTCTCTCGTGAAGGTAACGACGTGACCTTGAAGGAAGACAAGAGATCGATAACATAGCTAAGCGACAAGGTATGTGAGGCTAGTCCTTTCCTTCTAACGGCTTGAATCTTATAACTCGAATCCCTATCTTCTTAATGAGTTCCTATATTCCGAAAAGTTAAAAGCCTACTTCCATAAATGCTTATATGAGATAAGAGGCACGATATGATGATGCTAGAATGATGATGATGTTATTCATTGCCTACACTCACCTTATGTGCTAGTTCTTTCAAGGTGAGGCAGCATGTCCATGATTGCTCCATAATGTAATCGGGGGATCACGACCTTACGTCACCCCGATAGAGTAAAGTCAATCTCGAGTCTTATGCAGGTACTATGATAAG
The DNA here is from genome assembly GCF_019175385.1 of Lycium barbarum. Classification (NCBI taxonomy): domain Eukaryota; kingdom Viridiplantae; phylum Streptophyta; class Magnoliopsida; order Solanales; family Solanaceae; genus Lycium; species Lycium barbarum. The sequence goes on from NC_083340.1 coordinate 28,281,700, forward strand.
ATAAGTATTTTATAATGAGCATATTATTATGATTATTTTATGATAAGCATGGCATGAGCATTTCACACCGAGCCTAGTTGGCCGGACAGCTATACGGATACACCATGACCTTCTGGCATGGGCAGACACCACTAGTGGGCGGCATGAGATGGTACCCCGGACGCGGAAGGCTTGGACGCGGGCTAATGTTATTGATTATCACACCGTCCCGATATGGACGGGCAGCTTGCATATGATGCATACATGTTATGATGATGAGTATGAGTAAAACAGCATGCATTGTTTCATTTATGAATGTCAGTCGGGTCCAGATGTTTTACATTGATGTTCTCATTATACTATTAATGTCTTTCTTCATTATTTATGCCTCTCATACTCAGTACAATATTCGTACTGACGTCCGTTTTCTTTGGACGCTGTGTTCATGCCCACAGATAGCAGGGAGGTGAGCTTGGTCCAGATCCTTAGTAGCGGTCAGCTGATTAAGAGCACTCCATCGGTCGGAGGTGCTTATGGTTATTCTTTTGGTATATATGCATATTTTGGGCACGACGAAGTCTTGTTCCGTCTATATATATACAGTATGTCAGTAGAGGCTCGTAGGTACGCAGTGTGGGTTAGATGGTCTCACAAGATGTTATCACGTGTATATATAGTATTTTGATGGTCGAGAGGCAAATGAATATAAAGCATTTACGTTTTTATGCAAAAATATGTTTTCTTATACTTTCATGTATAAAATTTACAAATGAGCATTAAATGAGTAAGATGAGTAATAGAGCGAGCGGTGCTCGGTAGCTAGCTCCGGGTACCCGTCGCGGCCCCTAGTTGGGTCGTGACAAAAGTGGTATCAGAGCAGTTCGTCCTAGGAAGTGTCTACGAGCCGTGTCTAGTAGAGTCTTGTTTATGGTGTGTTGCGCGCCACGCTAATAAACAAGAGGCTACAGGGCATTTAGGAAAATAACCATCCTTATTCTCATGAGATCGTGCGATAGAGCCGTGCCTAAGATTACATCCTTCCTAAAAGTGTGTTATGGTTTCAGAAAAATGCCGCCAAAATGAAAAGCTACCGCCGCCCAGAAGGGCAAGGCTACGACAAAAAGGCGAGCAGAACGAGAGCTTCCGCTGAATGTAGAGGAAGGTGAATCGCAAAATGAGGCCGTGCCCGATGTAGAAGAGCAAGGTGGAGCCTCAGCTCCGATTCCTCCACCGGGTGCTTCGGGTCAACAAGTATCCGAGGCCATACATTTATTGACACAATTGGTTGTCGCTCAGGCACAACGATAGAATGCAGGCCCAAGTGATCGTTCAGCTAGTACGAGAGCCCGTGATTTTATGACCTTAAATCCCCCGGAATTCTTTAGGTCGAAGCCGGATGAAGATCCGCAAAACTTCATTGATGAAATGTTGAGGACCTTAAAGATTATTCATGCCTCCGAGACCAAATAAGTAGAGTTGTCCTCTTATAGACTTCGCAATGTGGCGGTGTTATGGTACAAAAATTGGATGGCATCAAGAGGAGAAAATGCACCACCTCCCGTTTGGCAAGAATTTGTGGGTGCCTTTATTCGTCATTACTTGCACCCGAGGTCCGCTGAGCTAGAGCGGACAGGTTCTTGAATTTAAAGCAAGGAAGCATGAGTGCCCGAGAGTATAGTATGCAATTCAATTCATTGGCCAGGTACGCTCCAACTATGGTGGCCGACATGGGAGACCGGGTCTATAGATTTGTGAGTGGTCTAGGGCCACATCTGTTCAGAGATTGTTTGACGGCCTCTTTGCAAGACGGAATGGATATTTCCCGGATACAGGCTCATGCTCAGAATCTTGAGGAATGACAACAACAGCAGAGGAGTGATCGTGATAATGATCGGAGACAAGGTAAGAGGGCTAGATCTATGGGAACGAGCAGTGAGTATAGAGGGGGACCGAGACAGATGCATTCGAGGAACTCAGGTCAGTCAGCGACCAGTGCGCCTCCTAGATTCTCAGACAGGAGGTTTGACTGTTCTTTCCTGTCAGGACAGGGCCATAGTTCGAGGGCTCCAGATTCTCAGTTTAGGGGGGATTCTAGTTAGAGGAGACCTCCAGTACCGCGGTGCAGCCAGTGTGGCAAATTGCATTCCGGACAGTGTCGTCAGGGTTCGGATGCTTGTTATGCCTGCGGGCAAGTTGGTCATATGATGAGAGACTGTCCTTCAGCGAGAGATAGGGCTGAGACTCAGCCTATAGGTTCAGCAGCGGGTTCTTCTTCGGTACGCCCGACAGCACAGGTTCCCCAGACTTCAGCAGGTAGAGGTAGAGGCAGAGGGGGAGCATCTACTTCAGGTGCTATCCAGCCCCGCGTATATGCTCTAGCTGGGCGGCAGGATCTTGAGTCCTCCCCAGATGTTGTCACAGGTACATTGGCTATATTTTCCCGTGATGTATATGCTCTGATTGATCCGGGCTCTACTTTCTCATATATTACTCCGTATATTGCTGATTGTATTGGGGTGAGACCCGAGCCAATTAAACCTTTTGAGGTGTTCACTCCGGTTGGTGATCCCGTGATAGCGAGACAAGTATATAAGAATTGTGTAGTTGTTATATGTGATCGTCAGACAAAAGCTGATCTAATTGAACTCAAGATGATAGATTTTGATGTAATTATGGGTATGGATTGGTTGGCATCGTGCTATGCTAATGTTTGTTGCCGGACAAAAGTAGTTCGATTCCAATTTCCGGGAGAGCCCGTACTTGAATGGAAGGGTAATACAGCCTCTCCAAAGGGTAGGTTTATTTCCTACCTTAAGGCGAGGAAGATGATAGCTAAGGGTTATATTTGTCACTTAGTTCGAGTTCATGAGACCGAGGCAAAGCCACTAGCTTTTCAATCAGTTCCCGTAGTGAGCGAATTCCCAGATGTATTTCCAGATGAACTACCAGGTCTTCCTCCAGAAAGGGAAATTGATTTTGCTTTTGATGTATTGTCGGGCACCAAGCCCATTTCCATTCCTTCTTATCGGATGGCCCCAACAGAATTGAAAGAGCTAAAGGCACAGTTGAAAGATTTACTTGAGAAGGGTTTCATTAGGCTCAGTTCATCACCGTGGGGAGCACCGGTCTTGTTCGAGAGAAAGAAAGACGGTTCACTACGAATGTGTATTGATTATAGACAGTTGAACAAAGTGACGGTACATAACAAATATCCCCTCCCCAGAATTGACGACTTGTTCGATCAATTGCAAGGTGCTAAGTGGTTTTCCAAGATAGATCTAAGATCGGGTTATCATCAAGTGAGAATTAGAGAAGAAGATATCCCCAAAACGACTTTCAGGACGAGGTATGGGCACTATAAGTTCCGAGTAATGTCATTTGGGTTGATGAATGCCCCGGCGGTGTTCATGAATTTAACGAATAATGTGTTCAGACCATTCTTGGATCTCTTTGTGATAGTATTTATCGATGATATTCTAGTGTATTCTCGCACAGAATCGAAACATGCAGATCATTTAAGAATTGTTCTTGGCGTTCTTCAGCTCGGGAATTATATGCAAAGTTTTCAAAGTGCGAGTTTTGGCTTAATTCTGTGGCTTTCCTGGGTCTTGTTATTTCGGATGACGACATTCGAGTTGACACTCAGAAAATAGAAGCTGTGAAGACTTGGCCAAGACCTACAACACCTACGGAAGTTCGTAGTTTTCTTGGTTTAGCAGGATATTATAGAAGATTTGTAGAGGGCTTCTCATCTATTTCAGCCGCATTGACGAAGCTAACTCAGAAGTCGATCAAATTCCAATGGAATGACGCTTGTGAGCGTAGTTTCCAAGAGTTGAAAAATAGGTTGACCTCAGCTCCAGTACTAACACTTCCCGAAGGGCCAGATGGCTATGTGGTATATTGTGATGCCTCTGGAGTGGGATTAGGATGTGTATTGATGAAGCATGGGAGGGTTATTGCATATGCTTCGAGACAGTTGCGGAAACACGAAAAGAATTATCCAACTCATGATCTCGAATTGGCTGCGATTATTCATGCCTTGAAGATATGAAGACATTATTTGTATGGTGTACGTGTTGACATCTACACGGATCACAAAAGTCTTCAATACATCTTCAAACAGAAGGAGTTGAATCTGCGGCAGAGGCGATGGTTAGAGTTACTGAAGGATTACGATGCGAACATTTTATACCACTCCGGGAAGGCAAATGTGGTAGCTGATGCACTTAGCCGTCGATCGATGGGTAGTTTGTGTGGAGTTCCTCCGGAAAAGCGAGAAATGGTTCGTGAGCTCCATCGACTAGCAAGTCTCGGCGTACGTGCAATTGATTCGGGTAATGCAAGTATCGGCATCAATGACCCCACAGTTTCATCTTTGAATATGGAAGTGAAGGAATGGCAATACGAAGATTCCCAGTTAAGCCGCTACCGAGATCTATCTCATAAAAAGGAAAAGTCTCCATTTGAAGTTTCCATAGATGGGATTCTTAGATATCGGGACAGGCTATGTGTACCGGATGTGGAAAATTTGCACCGACGGATTTTAGAGGAAGCACATTATTCCCGGTATTCTATTCATCCAGGTGCAACCAAGATGTTCCATGATCTTAAATTGATATATTGGTGGGATGGCATGAAGCGAGATATAGCAGAATTTGTGGCACAATGTCCAAATTGCCAGCAAGTAAAGGCCGAGCATCAAAAGCCAGGAGGTTTATTGCAAGCAATGGAAATTCCTACGTGGAAATGGGAAATCATTAACATGGATTTTGTTGTGGGATTACCCCGTTCACGAGAGAAGTATGATTCTATATGGGTGGTTGTGGATAGATTGACAAAAGCAGCCCATTTTCTCCCAGTTAGGATTACCTACTCAGCCGAAGATTATGCGAGGTTATATCTCAAGGAAATTGTGCGACTTCATGGAATTCCTTTGGCCATTATCACAGACAGAGGGGCACAGTTTACAGCCAAGTTTTGGAAGTCTTTTCAAGAAAGTCTAGGCACTCAAGTAAAGCTTAGTACGGCATTTCACCCGCAGACTGATGGACAAGCCGAGCGCACTATTCAGACCTTAGAGGATATGCTGCGAGCATGTGTGCTGGATTTCGGTGGGAGCTGGGATGATCACTTACCGCTAATTGAATTCGCGTACAACAATAGCTATCATTCCAGCCTTCAAATGGCTCCATACGAGGCCTTATATGGAAGGAAATGTAGATCTCCAGTTGGATGGTTTGAAACAGGAGAAGCACAATTGTTAGGCCCCGAATTGATTCAGCAAGCGGTAGAAAAAGTTAAGGTGATCCGAGATCGATTGCTAACAGCCTAAAGCCGCCAAAAGTCTTATGCAGACAATCGCCGACGAGACTTGGAATTTCAAGTTGGCGATTGGGTATTCCTGAAAGTGTCATCGATAAAGGGAGTGATGAGATTTGGCAAGAAAGGAAAGTTGAACCCAAGGTATATTGGACCTTATAGGGTTGTCCGTAAAGTGGGTCACGTGGCGTATGAACTGGACTTACCCTCAGAGCTTGAAGCGGTTCACCCAGTCTTTCATGTTTCTATGCTCCGCAAGTGTATCGGAGACCCAACAAGAATAGTTCCGGTTGACGATGTGCAAGTGACAGAGAGGCTAACATACGAAGAAGTGCCTATTGCTATTTTAGATAGACAAGTACGAAGGCTTCAGAATAAAGAGGTTGCTTCAGTCAAAATTCTATGGCGGAACAACAATCGGGAAGAAATGACTTGGGAAGCAGAGGAGAAGATGAAATCTATGTACCCCCATTTGTTCCAATCCCCGGAAGAGATTCAAGATGAAACGTCGACGATATAAGGTATGTATGCTTTTTTTTTTATGTTATGTTTTTGGTCGTGTGTGGCCATAAATGTGTTGATATTGTGATGTAGCCCTGTGAGGCGATGATATTATGGGTTGCTGTGACAGGTCAGTAGTGCCAGATTACAGGGGAAACTCTGACAAAATTTTTATAGAATCCCGAGTGTTTAACATTCGAGGAGGAATGTTCCAAAAGGGGGGAAGAATGTTACACCCCGAAAATTTTCCCGTTAAGCGTACAGTGAATAGGCTAACAAGGATATAGTGTATACGATGTTGTGGAGACGAGTGATAACGTTCATTTGATTGGTATCGTGGTGTTGAACAACTGTTAAGAAGGTCCCGTAAGGATCAGAGATTAAACGAAGTGACAAAATAGGACTCAGTGAACTGGCGAATTATACGGTAGGTTATACGAACCGTATAATGGTTTTACGGCCGTATAATGAACCGTTAAAGTGTCATAGAAAGAAGTTGAGGAAAAGTGGGTTTTACGGTAGATTATACGGATCGTATAAAATTTATACGGCCCGTCAAATGAACCGTCAAGTTGACACAGAAAGGTGTGATCACTGAGTCAGTTTTACGGTCAATTATACGAACCGTATAAATTTATACGGACCGTATAATGGACCGTATAATGGCATCGAGACTGGTTTTGCATTTTATAAAAATATGATCCAAGTTTCATTTTCTCATTTCCTCTTCTCACTCCACGACCCTCTCTCTCTCTAGAACATTCCATACTCTTCCAAAACAAGACTTCAAGTAGAAATTTAGGATCAATATCATCAATACACAAAAACCTAGTGTAAGAACACATCAAAATGATCATTTAAGGCAAGAAATTCCATAGAAGGTGGAACTAGGGTTTGGCCAAAGTGAAGCATTCCAACTCAAGACTTGTTCAACTATTATCTAAGGTATGTTCCATGACTTTATCATGTTATTTAAGGTATTAGGAGGCTAAGAAGCTTGAATGGTAGAAAGACATGGAAAATGGGTCTTGAATGGATGAATAGTGTCATCATTGGATGATAGTGGGATTGAATCATGAATGTTGAAGTGTTAGGATTATGAATACGTTATTAATGATGTTTATATCATGAAACAATTATTAAAGGTGCGAGAACACAATAATGAGTTATAAGGAGAAATATGGGAAAATTGGAGGAAAATGGTGGATTTTGCTAAATATACATAAATGATGATTGTTGATTGTGATATTGTGAGTAGTATTGTGAATGTTGGGAGTTGATATAGAACATGGGAGAAGTAGTATAAACAAAGGGAGTGCTGCCTAATTTTTTTCCTAGAATTAACGATGCGTTCTTGTAGTCAATTAACTAATGTTAGTCCAATTCTCTCGTGAAGGTAACGACGTGACCATGAAGCAAGACAAGGGATCGATAACGTAGCTAAGAGACAAGGTATGTGAGGCTAGTCCTTTCCTTCTAACGGCATGAATCCTATAACTCGAATCCCTATCTTCTTCATGAGTTCCTATATTCCGAAAAGTTAAAAGCCTACTTCCATAAATCCTTATATGAGATAAGAGGCACGATATGATGATGCTAGAATGATGATGATGTTATTCATTGCCTACACTCGCCTTATGCTAGTTCTTTCAAGGTGAGACAGAATATCCATGATTGCTCCATAATGTAATCGGGGGATCACGACCTTACGTCACCCCGATAGAGTAAAGTCAATCTCGAGTCTTATGCAGGTACTATGATAAGATAAGTATTTTATAATGAGCATATTATTATGATTATTTTATGATAAGCATGGCATGAGCATTTCACACCGGGCCTAGTTGGCCGGGCAGTCACCGCTAAGGCAGGCAGCTATACAGATACACCATGACCTTCTGGTATGGGCAGACACCACTAGTGGGCGGCATGAGATGGTACCCCGGACGCGGGAGGCCTGGACGCGGGATAATTTTATTGATTATCACACCGTCCCGATATGGACGGGCAGCTTGCATATGATGAATACATGTTATGATGATGAGTATGAGTAAGACAACATGCATTGTTTCATTTATGAATGTCAGTCGGGTCTAGATGTTTTACATTGATGTTCTCATTATACTATTAATGTCTTTCTTCATTATTTATGCCTCTCATACTCAGTACAATATTCGTACTGACGTCCGTTTTCTTTGGACGCTGTGTTCATGCCCACAGGTAGACAGGGAGGTGAGCTTGGTCCAGATCCTTAGTAGCGATCAGCTGATTGAGAGCACTCCATCGGTCGGAGGTGCTTATGGTTATTCTTTTGGTATATATGCATATTTTGGGCACGACGGAGTCTTGTTCCGTCTATATATATACAGTATGTCAGTAGAGGCTCGTAGGTACGCAGTGTGGGTTAGATGGTCTCACAAGATGTTATCACGTGTATATATAGTATTTTGATGGCCGAGAGGCAAATGAATATAAAGCATTTACGTTTTTATACAAAAATATGTTTTCTTATACTTTCATGTATAAAATTTGCAAAGAAGCATTAAATGAGTAAGATGAGTAATAGAGCGAGCGGTGCTCGGTAGCTAGCTCCGGATACCGGTCGCGGCCCCTAGTTGGGTCGTGACACGTGCATCGCACTATTCAATTACAATTTATAAATTTATATATAGTCAAGCTATAATAGCACAAAATAGTTAAAAATCCAGGTGTACACAAGTAATTAACTACGTATTTTGGTAGTTAAAAATTAACTACGCATTTTAGTAGGTGTTTGGCTATAGGATTTGGAACTTCAATTTTAAGTTTTGATTTATGAAATCTGCACAAAATTTCCATTTCAAATCATGATTTCAAATTTTAAGTTTCAAGTTTTGATTTCAATTTTTTATATGTAAAACTTAACCCATTAGTTTATATTTTGTAAAAAAAATAAAAAAATCCATTGTTTTAAATTTTGCAAAAAAGGACTCATGCTCGACGTGAATAAATTGTTCATACCATGTGGAAAACTTCGATTAAAGAATAGTTAGTTTCCACTCTCTCCGGATAAAAAAAAGTCTCCACTTAGTAATTTGCACAACCTTTAAGAAAATACTAACTCCTAGATAAAAAAACATATATTTTGACTAAACTGCTCCTAATTAAATAGGTATTGGGATTTGGTCACATAACACTTAATAGGGAAAATCTGAAAAAATAAGGTTAATTCTTTCTTGATTTGATAAGTGGACACTCTTTTTGAATCAAGAAAAAAAGGCTAAGTGGACACTCTTTTTTATCCGGAGGAAGTACTATTTATGATTTTTTGGATCAAAGGATCTTTGTAAAAATTACGTGTATCTAAAAGTTTGTAATAACATGTAATTGCTAGCATTTATTTATAAAAGGAACATGGTGATATGCGATTTATCAATATGGCTCTAGGATATTCCGATACCTTATTTATGGACTATGATTTGCTTATTTGGTAAGATTGTGTAAGAATTGGAGAAGTTTTGATAGTTTTCACAAATTGTGGAATTTTCATGTTTATGAAAATAAAAACATAAGCAATCTAAATTGCATGTCCAAATAAAATTTCAATTTCAAATCAATCAAATCACTAATTTCAAATCGTACTTTGAAATCGTGTCCAAATGGGCAAAAAAGGTATATTCCTCTAATAGAGGGGGAAATGTTGTCATGAAGCTTGATATGAACAAAGCTTATGACAGAGTCTCCTGGAGTTTTCTGTGTTTGGTTCTAAAGAAGCTTGAATTTGCCCTGAACTGGATTGAGCTTATTAAAATTTTCATATCCAACAACTAGTACTCAGTGCTTATAAATGGAGGAAGAAATGGGTTTTTCAAGTCTACTAAGGGGCTGAGGCAAGGGGACCCCCTCTCCCCATCCCTTTTCATTTTAAGTGCTGAACGACTGTCCTAAATGCTTAATGAGCTGCCAAGAAATCCTAGGTACAAAGGTTTTTGGATGAACAATATGGGACCTCAAATAAACCATTTGACCTTTGCTGATGAGTGATGACACTATCTTATTTTGCAATGGGAGTAAAAGACCTATGCAATTGCTTATAAACACTCTGTCTAAATATGAGGAAGTTTCAGGACAACTTATTAACAAGAATAAAAGCTGCTTTGCTATGGGGGAGAAGACCAACTTGCTTGCTATAACCAGGGTTAAGTTGATTACTGGAATGAGAGTTCAAAAGCTCCCTATGAAATATCTGGGATGCCCTCTCTTTATAGGAAGAAAGTTAAATGATCACTTTAATGACTTTGTGAACAAAGTTGTCAACAGGATTAAGGGCTGGCACACTAACTTCCGATCAACATATGGTAGAGCCACTTTGATCAGACATGTCCTACTGGCTATGCCTATTCACCTACTTACTGCTATCAGTCCAACCAAAGGAACCCTTGATCTTATTGAAAAATACATTAATAGATTCTTTTGGTCTGGTCATGGCAGTGGAGGCAAACACCACTGGGCTACTTGGCATAATATGTGTTTTTCTTACAAGGAAGGGGCTGCCAATTTCAGAAGACTACAAGATACTTGCCAAGCTTTCAAGGTAAAATAGTGGTGCGCACTCAGGACAACTAACTCTTTATGGAGCCAATATATGAGGTCTAAATATTTTGGAAACCACTATCCTAATGCTATCAACTGGAAAAAGGGAGACTCTCAGTGCTGGAAAGAATTATGCAAAATAAGATGCAAAGCTGAGAAATATATCTACTGGAAACTTGGAAAAGGAAATGTGTCCTTTTGGTTTGATAACTGGTCTGGATTGGGGCCCATCAACCAGCTGGTCATTGTTGATCAGAACTATAGTAACATCAAAGTGAATATAGTATTGAAAAGAGGTTGTTAGGACTGGAATTGTCTACATATGCAACCTCCTTTGGAAGTTAAGAACCTGGCCAATAATCTTACTATTTCTCTTGGCAACCATGTTGAAGACAAGGTTATCTGGACTTTAAACCCCACTGGGATTTTCTCAGTAAGTTCTGCTTGGGACAATATGATACAAAGAAGAAGTTACAATGAGGTGCTTACTAGAATTTGGCACAACAAAGTCCCCTTTAAGATTTCATTTCTGAACTGGAGAGCCCTTCAAGACAGACTCTCTATTGATGCTAGGGTGGCAAGGTTTGGCATTCAAATTGATCCTGGATGTTACTGTTGTGAGGGTGGTCACAATAACACCTCCTTAGAGAGTGTGGATCACCTTTTCTCCTATAGTGATCATGCCAGGAGGATTTGGAACATCTTTGCAGACTCCTTGGGAGTTCAATATAGAAACTTGCCTCTTAAAATCATTCTGCTCAACTGGTGGAATCTCAAAACCACTAATCCCATTGCTGCATTTGTATCTAAGATCCTACCAACTATTACTTGTTGGGAGCTATGGAGATCTAGATGTAGATGTAAATATGAGGATACTAAACCTTCAATCATCTATACAAAATCTAATATCCTTAATGTTGTTTTGCAGATCACTAAGAAGAGGTTCAGCAGAGCAGGAATAGGAGATAGCTGGAATAGCATTTGCAGAGTCATGGAAAATGCAACAAGGCAGATGACTACATTAGCTGTCAGATGGATGAAGCCCCCTACCATGTTTGTTAAACTAAACAGCGATGGAAGTTGCAAAGAAGGAAAATGTGGTGGAGGAGGCTTGATAAGAGACTGCAAAGGCAAACTCATTTTTGCTTACACAGTCTCCAGTAGTGTGCTAGGAATGGGCTAAACTCAACCTGGGGAGAAACTGACTCTTTACTTTTGGCTAACTGCATTAACAGGGAATGGAGACCACCTTGGAAGATAGATAGAGAAGTACATGAAATTTAGAAGTTAGTTGAGGTAAATGGATTCAACATTAGTCATTGTTTTAGAGAAGAAAACAGACCAGCGGATAAACTAGCTTGCCTCAGTCACAACTCTAATGGAATCCAAACCTTCAACTCCTTTTCTGAACTTCCCAGATCAGTTAGAGGATTAATAAACATGGACTTATGGAACATGCCTAGCTTTAGAACCAAACCTGTCAAACCTGCCTGCTTTACTTTTGATCCTCCCTGAGTGGTCAGTTCTTCCAAGGTATAGTTAGATTAGATTTCCTAACTATATCCAAAGCTTTTGGTGATTAACTATAGAAGGTAACCTTGGTAGATAGTCTCTTGTCAATGATCATGTAAAAAGTTTGGGATGCCAAACTCAATATGTACTTCTTTTGCTTATCATTAATCAATGGAGTTAGTTATAAATAAAAAAAAGATGGTATATTCCTCTTGCACAAAGGTACCATAGGTAAGCAATACTCTATTCTAATGAGAAATAGGGCAAATTCAGATGTTATGTCTCAAAAAAATTAATGCGATTTGATAATCTTGCGTGGCAGTAACAAATTAATTATAGAATAGATCGCATTAATTGTGTGATGGATAACAATAATCTCAACCTCTCTATATGGCATTAACTAATTAATTATTTAATGAGTCACATTAATTGTGTGATCGATAACAATGATCCCAACCTCTCTATATATTGTTAATTTGTTCTATGTGATCACTTCACCAGATCAAGACTAATTAGCAATATTGGAGATGAAGACTACCAAAGCAACAATGATTTTAGTTATTTTCTTCATTGTTCTCTGTCTATGCTCTAACTTTGGTGAATCTTCAGTTGAAGATTCTCCATCACTGAGAGTGAAGGGGTTGATTGATGTTCCAACTCAAGATATAATTGGCAGATCTGCTCTTCGGACAATGCATCAAAGAAGAATGTTAAATTGTCGTTGGTACTGCTACCCGGTGTGCTGTGGATCTATTACTACTAAAAAGCCTTAGTGAGATAAACATGTAGTTTAATTACATGCTCTTTGTACTTGTTTGATCTCATGAATACCTAATTGAGATAATCTTATGTGTTGCAAATCTTTTATGGCTAAATGCCTTTTTCATCTCCAACTTTGTTTTTACACTTTAAATGGCCATCCTCTGCTAATATTATAGTCGTTTCTCCAGCAAAAAAAAAAAAGGACTTTTGAAACTTGTAATCTAAAATAAGCTAAAGTTTGAAGGTAAATTTCTGCTAAATATGAAAAGATGTCTTTCTTTTAGTGACTGACTAAAAAGAAAACGGCAACACATAAACTGGGACAGACGACAAATCTCCGACTTTTGAAAAATGTGTCAGAACATTCGCCAAAAATCCGAATAATTTTAAAGAAAGTTTTACACGATATAACCTATATAAACACCACTATAATACATTTGTACATTTATCTTTTAAATTTCATTCGGTATCACAATTACTTCTAATATTCATTATTAAGTTCTTAAATATTCCCTTGATATCTTGATTTTATCCCCTTTGATAGTTGTTTTGAGTTGGTTTTATTAGCTGATACTAGATATGTTTTGCAAGCTGGGCTTTCTTTTCAGCTATGTAGCTTTGATAAATTCGTTGCATTTTGCATCCCAAACATATGTTCTCTTTTGTGATTTGCACACTCTCTTTTTTCTTTACTTTTTGCAAAACAATGAAAACACTTTTTTTTTTTTAAAAAGACATAAAATTCACAAGGGCAAAATTCAAAATTCAAAATAATAAATAATAAAGAAAGAACAGACACAAAATTTAATAAGCAGAAACTGTGTCTTAATTTCCACAAGGGCTTACTCTTCCACACCTTCTAATCGTCCTCTATGAACTCATCATAGCGGGTAACTCTGTCTGCACTCTAATCGTATTTTCCATTTTTCCCTTGTGAAATATTTAAAAAAAAGAAGTAATTTCATTATTTTAAAAAATCTTAAAAAAAGGACACGGTATGAATCACAAAAGAGTACATACGTTAGGGGTGCAAAATACAACGAATTTCAAATTTAATTGACATTGTACATATTTTCTTTTGATAAATAAAATTCTTTAATTACCAAAAAACAAAGTTCTTAAATATCATACTCCAGTGGTTGACCACTGGAAGAACTTATCAATGAGTTGGTTCGGGCCTTTTGCTTTTGGTTATGGGCTGATGTCGACCATATGTAAATGGGTCTTCTTCGGATTACCCAAAATGGGAAAATGACCTAATAATACTACTTAAGACTCTATATTACAAAATACAAGGATACTTTTCCTTATTTATAAAACATACCAACTTAATTATAAAACATAACGGATCTGAAAAAAATAAAAGCTCATTCTTCCCTTCACCTTCTCTAATCTGCCCAGATCTGGAAAAAAAAAAAACAACCCACCCTTCCCTTCTCTCACACAATCTGCTCAGATCTAGAAAAAATAAAAACTGCTGCAAGCCAAAAGGAAGAAGTGGACTGCGTGGGAATAGCTACTTTTCCCTTCATCACCCCAGCCTTTTGTTTTCTCTGAATTTTATTTTTGCAAGGTCAAATCACTTTTGAGATTTTCTCCGTGTGAAGTGTTTTGTATACCTCTCTATTTGTCATCTTTCAACTTATGCTTTCTCACAATCTTATCCTAATTAAAACACCAAATTCTGCTTTTGGATGAAAACTTTGTTTACAGAAAATAGGGTTTTCGTTATGTTTTGGCTTCCTCATTTTCAATTTTGTCCATTAGATAAAACTTTGTTTATAGAAATTTACTGGGTACACAAGATAGTTGAATTAATTGCCCCACTAAAAATTCGGAAGAAACAAAAACTTCTATTCTGATTTTGGACTATTTGGATATGTATTGATATTGTATGAAAGTTGTATACAATGTTGTTATAGTTATATTAAATTTCATCCGAATTTGAAGCGAGATACAGAATTGTATTAAATTTGTATAAAATGTTGTTGTAGTTGTATTAAATTTCTAAAAACCTAACATGAACTTTATACAAAATTTATACTGTTATATACATATTTCATGCCATTTTTATATAGTTTTCATATACGAAAAATGTGAGAATTCTAAGCTTTGAGCAAGAAGTACATATTTCATAGTATAATTTTCATACACAAATTTGAGTGAAATTTTTAAGTCTTGAGCGTGATACAACTATTTCATACAGTTTTCATATACAAAATTTTAAGCTTTGAGCAAAATATAAAAAAATAAAAATAATAATAAAAAAAAGATATACACATTTCATACACAAAATTTTCGTATATGTTTTGTAAAAAATCTCTTGGTATGTTTTGTAAACTGAAAAGTATCATCATATTTTGTAAATATACCCTATTCTTACGTATATATAGGTTATTCTCCCTTACAAAATTTGTCTTTTCTGGTTTTCATCTTGTAACGTTTACTCTTGGTACTGCATGTACCGCAAACAACCTGCACTTTTTTTTTGGTAAAGCAGATCCATATTATACATGTAGCAAAACAACTACAGGGGAGCAATTTGTTGTGGCCCAGCCTTCATGCTGGTATACATTAATCAATCAGAAACCAAACCAAATTAAACTCACAAATTATTTATCAGCATTCTTCTATATAAAATCTCATATATAAAACAGTACTTAGTACAAGCAGTGGTGGAGCCAAAAAATTTATACAAAGAATTCAAAAAAATATTAAAATATCATAATTAGAATTTGAACTTATGACCTATGTTTTCAATCTCCTTTACTATTACGCTGGGATCCTTTCTTTGTATAAAGAGAATTCAACGGTTTATATATAATAAAAATAATTATTATATTGGATTCAATTCAACCCTTTACCTACACAGCTATACCTAACTAATTACCTGAAAATGTACAATAAACTTTATTACTAGTATGTTAATATACTGAAGCACCGTTTACTATTTTTTCGCACCAACTTTAGTACATTTGGTGCAGATCGAGTAGTATTATAATCCACATTTTCCCATCTCCAGCAAGTCACGAGCCTCGGCAGGTTCTCCCGCACGATGGTTTCTAATGAGTTTCTGTTCCACGGGGACCACGACCTTTTCTCGCTCCATTTAAAACTGAAGCTTATAAGCCCAGCCCAAGTTAGCCCGCTGGCCCTTGAGGCTTGATCGAGGTTGGGCCGAGGCCGGCCCATGGCGCAAAAAGCTATTTTATTTAAATTAAAAGTTAATAGATAATTGTGAAAAAAAAGTGAAAACTAGGAATAGTGATTACTGAATAGGTCTTAGTATCTTACACAATACTTTATTCATTTAGCGTTAAATCCTAAACACCAAGTATAGAAATTGCATTCATGATTGCAATTTAATTTGAATTCTAAATTTAAAAGAAAATTGTGAAAAAAACTAGGTATATTGATTGCCAAATAAGTACCCCCTTGAACTATACTCGAAATTCCAGAGACACACCTGATATTTACAGGCGTCCTATTACCCCGCTGAACTTTTTTAAAGTGGAATAAACATCACCTTAATTGCTAACGCGGCGCAAATAAACAAATGAGCAGCGGCGCAAATAAACAAATGAGCAACTGATGGTGTGTTACACATGCTCTATACATATACTAGAGATTTTTTTCGCGCTTCACGCGAATTAAATTTATATATGAAGTATTATCTTCTAACATCCGCATATTAAAAATGTCTTATGTCTTTTTTTTTTTCTAGTCTTTGAATCCAAATAAATTAGATATCAAGTTTCAACCCATTTTATTAGTATTGACATTGCTCTGTCTTGTATTTTTCTTTAATTTTTCACTGCTTAGAACTTTTAATTTTGTAGAAATACTTGATTTTTTAATAAGTTGATAAAGGTGAAATTATATTTCCTATCATTTCTTAGAAAGCATGTAAATCAAAAAAAGATTTTCAAGAAATATTGATTTTTTATCTGCATATCTCAAAAATTAAAAACATGAATTTACATGTGTACATTGGTAATATGCACATGTAAGTATCTGACTCATTTGTTTTTATTGTATTACAGAAAAACAAATTTTGATGCGTTTGAGGTTCTTTATTCAGTTTTGCTTTCCTTTGAGAACCAAAGCTTTCATAATTTTCTCCTTGTTTAAATTGGCAAAGAGAACCAACAACAACACAAATTGAATTTTATGAAATCTCTTCTATCACTTCTCCCAACATTAACAAATGACTAAATGAGAGCATTCACAAATATCAAAATATTTTTCAAATTGAAAATATATATGTTCTTGAAAATTTCGCCTCGCTTTTCTATCCACTGCATATTAGTCTAACTTAGGCATAACTTAAGAACTCTCTTAAGTAGAGCAGAAAGATAAAAATTCACCCTGAGATATAATGTGAATCATATTACATGTAACTTCTATTATATTCAAAAGCATCAGAAACACATATATACATATTAGCAGAAGAAAAAAACCTCATAAAAGTAATTGCTATTCTTGCTAGCTTACGTTTCTCAATCTACTTCCTTAAATTGGCAAGAGGTTACTGAAACATGCTAACTAAATTGTTGCACCTCAGAACTTTGGGGTGTTAAGCGATGAAGGGACTAACGTAAATTTTCAGAGAAGTTAAAGGCAAGGGAGAAAATTCCATTAAATGAAACTTCACCGCAGTCCTGCGAAAAGGGGGTTCGACGGTCGTCTTTTGTCACGTCGAACAAGTCGACGCCCCGTCGAACAAGTCGACGCCCCGTCGATGGCGCCGTAAAACTGAGCTGGAGCGAAGATCACTCGACGAACAGGTCGACGCTCCGTCGACCAGTTCGATGGACCGTCCTTTTCACCGTCGAATGAGAAGAAATGACAGATTACTCACTGGAAATTTGATGACTTCGACGCTCCGTCAATCGCACCGTACATCTCGGACGGGACTGATTTTATGAATTAATATAAGACCTCTCCTCCATTTTTCATTTCATTTCATCATCCACCCTCTTCTCTCCAAGAACTCTCTAGAACCTTCTCCACCATTGATCCACAAGAAATCAAAGGAAAATCATGGTCAACTACACCAAATCCATGAAATCAAGTTTATGAAACCCATTAAAAGTTCATCTAAGACAAGGAAACTCAAGAAGAGTGAGTTAGGGTTTTGGTGCAAGCAAAGAAGTTCCACTCAAAGGTTGTTCATCCATCATCTAAGGTACGTCCTATGACCATTCTTCAACGGTTTGAGTGGTTGAAAGTTGAAACACTTGAGTTGTAGGAAGATATGGAAATTGGGTCATGAATGTGTGAATAGGGATTGGTGTGAATTATGAATGTTGGGATGCTGTGATTGTGAATATGTTATAAGTAACATTTAGACCATGAAATAAGTATTATATAGGAGAAAACGCGATAATGGGTTATAATCAAAATTGTGGAGAAATTGGAGAGAAATGGTGAATCGTGGTAAATGTAAACATATGATGAGTGTCGTTGCTATATTGTGAATGTTGTTATTAACGTTTGAGAGTTGATAGAGGATGTGGAAAAAGTAGTATAAACAAAGGAAGTGCTGCCCAAATTTCGTTAGAAATAGTGAAATGCTCTTATAGCCGAGTAACTAATGTTAATGCGATTCCTCTTGAAGGTAGAAACGTGGGCAACGAGGGGAACCATACGAACGATAATTGAGTTAAGCGAAAAAGGTATGTGAGGCTAGTCCTTTCTTTCTATGGCATGAATCCTGTAGCATGATTTCCCTTCTCTTCATGAATCTCTTAAATTCCGGGAAAGATACGAACCTGTGACCCCAAATTGCTACACAAGGTAATGAGTTAGACTATATCAATTTTTGATGTTCAGGATGTGATGTTCCCAAACCGTTCATGGTGTCATTTATTAGTTACACTCACCTCATACACTATTCCCTTCAAGGTGAGGCAGAATGTTAATGTGTGCTCCATAAGGAAATCGGGGAAACACGACCTTACGTCACTCCGATAAAGCATAGTTAACTTCAAGTCTTTATGCATGCATTATATTGGGCATATTATGGCATTATGATGATGATATTACACCGCGCCTATTTGGCCGGGCAGTCACCGCTAAGGCGGGCAGCTATACACCATGGCCAGATGGCATGGGCAGACACCACTAGTGGGTGACATGAGATGGTACCCCGGACGCGGGCTGATGTTATTGATTATTACACCGTACCTATATGGTCGGGAAATATATATATATATATATATATATATATATTTACTTATGCATCCATGAAATGATTATGATTATGACAGTAAGTCGGCATGCATTATCCCTTATGCTTCATAGTTAGTTACAGATTGCTTTTCATTGGTGTCACCTTATTTCATTGATGTATTGTTATTGTTTATGCCTCTCATACTCAGTACAATGTTCGTACTGACGTCCGTTTTCTTTGGACGCTGTGTTCATGCCCACAGGTAGATAGGGAGGTGATCTTGATCCAGATTTGTAGGAGCTGTTAGCGGGTTTGAGAGCATTCCATTGTTCCGGAGGTGCTTATGGTTATTCCTTTATGTACATGTATATTTTGGGCATGACGGGGTCTTGTCCCGTCCATATGTCTAGTACTCTAGTAGAGGCTCGTAGATACGCAGTGTGGGTAGTATGGTCTCACGAGATTGCTATGTATATATATATGTATATCTATGTATATGTTATTTCAATGACCAAAAGGCTTGTGCATAGAAAAGTAGTTATGTTTTTGAATCGAATTATGAACTTCTTTATGCTTCGAGTATAATATTGAGTAAAAGAGCTTTAAATGAGCATGATAAGTAGTAGGACGAAGGATGCTCGGTGGTTAGCCCCGGGTATCCGTCGCGGCCCCTAGTCGGGTCGTGACATAAATAAACCCAAAAAATGAGATGTTAATAAATCTAATATATAAGGAATGAGGGAGGAGAAATTTTTTGAAACCTTAAAATACATAAATAGATATCAATAATTTAATAAAGAAATGGTGAAACTATTGATAGGTTTTGGAGCACCACTCTCACTGTACTTACACATAAAGCCTTGACATTTGATCAGTGTCTAAACAATGTCATCGTAGCACAGGGGTTGTGACTACTGAATTAAAAAGAAGCCAATATGAATATATTCATATCATGCACCTACAAGAAAACAAAAGATTAACATTATTTCTAATGGAAGAAATAGAAATGTTTATACGTGATGATAGGATATCGGAGGGCTCAATTGCTCAAACTTTTCCAAGGATTGGCACTAGAAACCGAGACAAGGACTTCCAAGCTTTAGAGGCCATGTTCATGGAAAATGGAGCTATGAGAGAACTTGAAGATGGCCAATAGAGGGCTTCAAGCTATGGAATATAGCTCCAGGAAGAGTTCAAGAGTCCACGGCCCAAAGCTTACGTGTGGCTACAATTGTAAGCTTGGGTAGTTGAAGACCGGAAGGTGGATATTTGCGCAAAAAGGTAATTCCTCAAAGCCAAGCCTTCATCCTTTGAAGAAGACCAAACAAGGCCCTTAATTCCTCAAAGCCAAGCCTTCATCCTTTGAAGAAGACCAAACAAGGCCCTTACTTTATTAAGAGAATTTTTGTAATAAGCTAGTTAGTCTTCTTTAGCCTAGTAGTATAAATACCACACTTAGTTATTTCATTAGGGAGAAGTTTTGATTATGTTGAATTGAGATGCATACTCTAAATTGAGTGTTAGTTGGTTTGGTAGCTAAATGTAGTGTAGTGCTAATCTAGTGATTAGTGATAGTCATCATTTGGCGGATTCCTTTGTTGGCTATGAACCCTTGTCGTTGATGTTCATAATAGAGTTGTTCATGTGTGGATTCAATTGCATAACTCTTGATTGAATTTCAATTAGTATAGGTTCTTTTAGGTTTTGATTCGATTGGGAGGATTTGGATCTCTATATCCAAGTTTTCCCATAAATCCAATCCTAATTGGGCCTTGCTTATATCTCTATTCTCTTCTTTAATTTCTATCTATCTTATTTTTCGCGTTTGTTGTTGATTTCGGGTTTTACCCTAGTCGATCTTTATCACGTAATAAGAATTAACCGAAAACAAAAAGACAAGAGATCCACTTAAACATACAAAAGCCAGCTGAAGGATAAGAATGTGCGATGTGAATATATACACAGGAGTTCAAGGTTTAGAGCCTGAGTGGTGAAACCTTTTCAAATCCCACAATTAAGTAGTCTTCCCTTTTTCCAGATTAATGGGAAGAATTCGTATTTTGCATTAAAGCTATGTCCGTGGGCTTTAATTTCCTAGTTAATACCAAACGACATTTTGAGCCTTTTTCTTTAATTGATGATTGATAATTGATGTGGCTTTATTTTTCTTTATTACTCCATTAAGTTAGTAGAGATATTACTGGTTGTTAAATAGATTGAATGAGAGGAATATAAAGGAAAAATAGCAGCAACAACAAAAAAAAAAAAAAGAAAAAGGAGAAAAAAGAAAAATAGAATTGCTGGCCATATAGAGGTACCGCATCACCTTGCATATGTTTTTATATATATATATATATATATATATATATATATATATATATATATATATATATATATATATATATATAGAGAGAGAGAGAGAGAGAGAGAGAGAGAGAGAGAGAGAGAGAGAGAGAGAGAGATTTTATCATTAAAGATATTTTCTCTTTATTTTTCTCTATCATTAAAATATTCCCTTTTCCCTACTTTATCAATAGAACATTTTTTCTTCATACCCAGATTTTATAAATTCTTCCCCATTCCGTGAAATTGAATGTAAAAATGCTTCATGGGATGATCAACCACCTTCAACTTACAAGGTCATATTCATGTGTAGCTATGGTGGAAAAATACACCCTCGACCATTGATAATCAGCTCGCCCACGTACGTGGCGAAACTAAAATTCTCTCCATTGGTTGTAATATCAGATTTTCGAATCTTATTAGTAAACTTTCCCCTCTTTGGCAATTGTGATTTCGAATCTATTGGTTTACAATTTTATTGATGCTTTGAATTATATTAAGTTGCAGAACTTGGACATCAGGTCGTGAGGAAAAAAGAAAATGAATACCAAAAAATCATTGTCGGGATCTCCATTTTTTCGGTGAGGAAGACTGTAGATAAGTGACGAAGAAAACAAAAGTGTATACGGTAAATATCAAAGCAATTTGTATTTAGTAAGAACTGGAGTAAATATTACAGCTGTCCGATACGAGATCGAAGAAGAATGAGGTCGTTGGCCATTGAAGGGAAGGAGGACCGAGGGGTCGTGAGTTCATTCAGCTGAGTGTCAAACCCGAGGGTATGTTGATAAGCAAAGAAAACCCGAGCCTGAAGCGAACACGCTCAACATAGGCTCGGAGTATCCGTTACGGATGTCATACGGACTCCGCCTTAATTAATTTACAACTCCCTCTTTCACTTTTTCTTTGAAAGTTTGTATCTTAGATACATTCAAGATGGTAAGCAGTGGCCAATACGGGCACGTGAACAATAACTAGATAGTCGTTGAAAATGACAACCACACCGAGCTAACAAACCCGAACGCACCCCCTGCTGACCCAGCCAACCCAAATGTTGTGAACTCAACCGAAGGCCTTAACCAGAATACCGTCAACTAGGACAATGCCGCCTTTCCGGTCACAGATCCTTTAAATAGCAACAATTCAGCTACTTTGCTTTGGGCACAAGCCCGAAAGACCCCGGATGTCGCGGATGAAATTAGTTTACTTTTGATATTTTAAATGTTGCAGGAACAACAGGGGGCTATAGCTCAGCTCCAAAAGAAAGATAACGGAATAGCGTCGGCAGGGCCAAATTGGGCTACCAAACCAAGGCGAGAGAAAGCTCGGGTAGTTAATAACGATAAGGGATCGGGGTCAGGTGCATCTACCGAGGTCCTGAACATGCTCGAAACATTAGCTAAATGGGTCGAATCCACTGAGAAAAGGGTGGAAACATACAACTCCCGAGTGGACCAGATCCCGGGGGCACCCCCGATCCGGAAAGGACCGGACTCAAAGAGGTACATTTAAAGGCCTTTCCCTCCGAGTACGGCCCCGAAGTTGATCCCGAAAAGGTTCAAGATGTCGGATATCCCAAAATATGATTGGACGACAGACCCGCAGGAACACGTGACCTCGTATACTTGTGCCATAAAGGGCAACGAAGAGGATGAGATCGAATCAGTATTATTAAAAAAATTCAGTGAAACACTATCTAAAGAGGCACTAGCCTGGTACGACCATCTGCCCAAGCATTCTATCACTTCTTTGAGTTGCTCGCAGATGCGTCTATCAAAGCCCATGCCGGAGCCAAGAAGGTGCAGGCAAGAAAAATGGACATTTTCAGAATCACCCAAGGAGATAATGAGTTGCTCCGAGAGTTCGTAACTAGGTTCCAAAGAGAACGAATGTAACTCCCTCCGATCCTGGAAGAATGGGCAGCTCAAGCCTTTACAAAGGTTCTCAATCCTCGAAGCTCAACTGGCTCGTTCAAATTAAAGAAAAATTTAATAGAATACGAGGCAGTAACTTGGGTCGATGTTCATAACAGGTACGAATCCAAGATTCGAGTAGAGGATGACCAGCTTGAACTTCCCCCCAATGCGATAAATGCAGGCCAGAATTCTGAGAGGTCGCGAAGGAATTTTGAATCGGAGATAAGGCCATCGAAGGATAGGTACCGACCGTATGCTCAATCGGATAAATTCGGCTTTAGGACGGATAAGGGATAAAACGGCCCCAGTCATCTTTCGAGTAGAAGTGACAGGCGACATCGTGGATCTAGCAGCTGAGGTCTGCTGTTAGAGGTGATACCGGTGGGTCAGCCAATAACAGCGACAATCCGAGGTTATCAGAGTACAACTTCAACATTAACACCACATATCTTGTCTTGGCCATTGGCCGTATCAAGGATGCTAGGTGGCCGACCAGCTCAAAGAGATCCAAGCGTGATGTGTGAGTATTATGGGACACATGGCCATAGGACCGAGGACTGTCGCCAATTGAGAGAGGAGGTGGCTCGGTTGTTAAAAAATGGTCACCTTCGTAAATTCTCGAGTGACCGAGCCAAAGGACACTATAAAGGCAGGAAAAATCACAAACAGGTCGAGCCCATGGAGCCGCAACACGTGATCAATATGATAATTGGAGGAACGGATATACCACAAGGACCAATGATGAAAAGGATAAATGTTTCAATTGTTCAAGAGAAGTAGACCAAGGATTATGTGCACAAATGATCTATATCCTTCAACGATGAGGATGCCGAAGGCATCATTCAGACACACAATGATACGTTGGTAATTTCTATTCTTATTTTTAAATCTCAAGTTAAACGTATATTGGTTGATCCAGGTAGCTCGACCAATATTATCCGATGGAGAGTGGTAGAACAACTGGGGATGTTGGATCAAATTGTGCCAATAGCTCGGGTTCTCAGCGGATTCAATATGGTAAGCGAAACTACTAATGGAGAAATCTCTTTGCTGGTCAACATCGCGGGGACTATTCAGCAGACAGTGTTCTATGTCATCGAGGGTGAGATGAAGTATAATGCATTGCTTGACAGACCGTGGATTCATAGCATGAGGGCAGTACCCTCGACATTGCATCAAATGTTAAAATTCCCGACCCAGGAAGGGATAAAAACAGCTCGTGATGAACAACCCGCAGCAAGGGAGATGTTCGCGGTTGAAGAAGCACCCCTCATTCAGAAGGAACTGGTCTGAAAAGCTATTGAATCAACCAAACACAAAGATGCTAAATAGCAATTAAAGAATGAAGGTGCAGACAACTCGGTGAAGAAAAGGAAGAGACGAGCCTGAGCTTTAAAGAAGATGATTTTGGTATGCCCAGATCGTTCGTGTTACCGGATGATTCAGAAATAACCAAATCTACCATACAGGAGCTGGAACAGATTAACCTGTTTGTGCACCTGCCAGACAGAAAGGTATACTTGGGCACGGGGTTAACCTCAAAGCTCAGGCGTAAGTTAATTAAATTTCTTCAAGCTAACGCCGATTGTTTTGCATGGTCCCATTTAGATATGACAGGTGTGCCACCGAAAGTAACAACGTACAAGTTAAGCCTTGATAAAAAGTTTTCCTCGGTGAAACAGAAAAGAAGATCGATGGCCGAAGTAAAACATGCCTTCGTGAAAGAAGAGGTAACAAAGCTTTTAAAAATAAGTTCCATCCGGGAGGTTAATTACTCGGACTGGTTAGCTAATGTCGTTGTCATGTCGAAGAAAGGCAATAAATTTAGAATGTGTGTTGATTATAAGGATCTGAACAAAGCATGCCCGAAGGATTCATTCCCTATATCTCACATTGATAGAATGATTGATGCGACGGCTGGGCATGAGATGTTGAGTTTTATCGATGCTTACTCCAGGTACAACCAGATTCGGATGGATCCAGAGGATCAAGAGAAAAATTCGTTTATAACCCGATATGGGCCTTATTGCTATAATCTAATGCCATTCAGATTAAAAAACGCCGGTGCAACTTACCAACGCCTAGTTAACCGAATGTTCAAAGAACAAATAGGTAAAATAATGGAGGTTTATATTGATGACATGCTAGTTAAGTCCCTAGAAATAGAGAACCATTTAAAGCATTTGCAGGAAACCTTCGATATACTTCGCAAATACAACATGAAGCTGAAAGTGGAGAAGTGTGCTTCAGCGTTAGATCAGGGAAGTTCTTGAGCTTCTTGGTGTCGAACCGAGGGATTGAAATCAACCCGGAAAAAATTAAGGCCATTGAAGACATCTAGGTGGTAAACAACGTGAAGGCAGTGCAAAGGTTAATCGGAAGAATAGCGGCTCTGAGCCGGTTCATTTCAAGGTCTTCGAATAAAAGTCACTATTTCTTTTTTCGTTGCTAAGGAAGAAGAATGACTTTGTATGGACACCGGAATGTCGAACAGCTTTGGAAGATTTGAAACGGTACCTGTCAAGTCCACCTTTGCTGCACACATCGAAGGTAGATGAACAACTGTTCTTATATCTGGCAGTATCCGAGGTTTCGGTAAGTGGCATCTTGGTCCAAGAAGAAGAAGGTACGCAATTCCCCATCTATTATGTAAGTAGAACATTAGGGGATGCAGAGACTCGTTATCCTTACCTCAAAAAATTAGCGCTAGCCTTGCTAAGTGCTTCTAGGAAACTGAAACCTTATTTTCAATGCCACCCCATATATGTAGTGACTGCTTACCCGTTAAAAATATCATACATAAACTGAAGTTGTCAGGAAGGTTAACAAAATGGGCCATAGAAATAAACGGTTATGATATCGATTATAAACCTAGAACGGCTATAAAATCCCATATCTTAGCCGACTTTATAGCGAATTTTGAACCAGCAATGGTTCCCGAGGTAGAAAAGGAGCTTTTGCTAACCTCGGGGAAAACCACAGGAATCTGGACCCTGTATACGGATGGAGCATCAAACGTGAAAGGGTTCGGATTGGGGATTGTTCTTAATGACCTCGCAGGTGATATTATTCGACAATCAATCAGAACTTTAAAATTAACTAACAATGAAGCCGAGTATGAGGATATGATTGCAGGTTTGGAATTGGCTCGAAGTTTAGGGGCTGAAGTCATCGAACCAAAGTATGACTCCCTCCTGGTCGTGAACCAAGTCAACGGTGTCTTCGAAGTCAAAGACGAACGAATGCAGAGGTACCTAGAAAAAATCCAAGTAGTCCTACACCGGTTCAAAGAATGGACTATGCAGCATGTGCCGAGGGAGCAAATCAATGAAGTAGATGTATTGGCTAACTTAGGTTCGTCGATCGGAACGAAGTAATTCAATTCTGGCACGGTCGTTCAGTTAATGAACTCGACACTAGAAAATGGCCAGGCCGACATAAATACAATGAGCTTGACATGGAATTGGCTCAATAAATACATTGACTACTTGCGAGAAGGGAAGCTCCCAACAGACCCTAAGGAATTGAGGTCCCTTCGAACCAAAGCTGCGGGATTCTGCTTGATCGATGACCAGTTGTATCGCCGATCTTTCTATGGACCTTTGGCTAAATGCTTGGGGCCCGAAGAAACATATTATGCGATGTGGAAGATTCACAAAGGAGCCTGCGACAATAATTCAGGAGCCGAAGCTTTGGTCCGAAAGATAATCGAAGTAGGGTATTACTGGAACAAGATGGAAGAGGACGCAATTTTTTTTATCCGAAAGTGTGATGGGTGCCAAAGGCACGCACCGATGATACACCAGCTGTAGGAGTTTCTTCATCCGGTCTTATCCCCTTGGCCATTCATGAAATGGGGAATGGACATTGTCGGTCCTTTTCCATGGGCTCCAGGTAAGGCTCGATTCATTTTGTTTATGATTGACTATTTTCCCAAATGGGTTGAAGCGCAGGCCTTCAAGAAAGTCAGAGAGAAGGAAGTTATTAACTTTAGTTGGGACTATATCGTTTGTCGGTTCGACATTCCTGCCGAGATAACTTGCGACAACGGTCGACAATTTATTGGTAATAAGGTTAATGATTTCCTCGAAGGATTGAAGATCAAGAAGATATTGTCAACTCCATATCACCCGAGTGCAAACGGACAAGCAGAGTCGGCGAATAAGACCATATTTCAAAACCTAAGAAAGCGATCGAAGTCGTCAAAACACAAGTGGAAGGAAGTTTTGCCGGAGGTACTATGGGCTTACAGAATGACGTCAAAGTCAAGTACTGGAGAAACACCATTTTCTCTAGTTTATGGGGCAGAGGATTTAATTCCTATAGAAGTCAGAGAACCGACCCTAAGGTTCCGGTATGCGACGAGCGAATCGAATTAAGAGGCTATGGCCATGAAACTTGACTTAGCGGACGAACTCCGCGAGAATGCATTGGTTCGTTTAGTAGCTCAAAAACAACGAATGGGGAGATATTTCAATCGAAGAAAGAACCTTCGACATTTCCAAGATGGGACTTAGTGCTTCAAAAATTTACCCTGCACACTAAGAATCCGGATGATGGAAAACTGGGCCCAAACTGAGAAGGATCGTATAAGATAACCGAAATAATCGGAAAAGGATCATATTAATTGGAAACTGAAGAAGGCCAATAGCTGCACAACAACTGGAACGTAGCATACTTGAAGAGATACTATTGCTAAGGTACGAGCTATTAACCCTTTGTGAATTTAAAAAATTCTCACCTTTTTCTTTGCAGGGTCAAATCGGAGTAAAATTCGAAAATAGTAGAATTAGGTCTGAAAACACGTGTTGCACTCTTTTTCTTAACTCGATTTTATCCCGAAGTGGGTTTTCTGTTTTTAACGAGGCAATAATGTACAACGTGTTACTTTAAAATTCAAAAACCAGGGTAAATGCCAGGGACTCGAAGACCAGCAAAATATTAGGCATGGGGATTCAATAACGCTGTTTTCTATAGTGTTTCTCCGCTCATACTTCGCACACAAATACTAGGGGACTATGATACCTTCAACGGGAATAACAAGATCGAAGAAAGCTTAAAGAAGCGAAGAAGAGAAGTCCAAGTCGAATCACTTTTTGTTTTTTATTAACCGAGCCTTCTGCATTAGGTCTTGTTGTAAGGGGCAAACCGTCGAATGAATTGTGCCCAGATAGTGTTGCTACTGTTGACACCCAATTTTGTCCCGCCTCTCCTCCAAAATATATATTTTGCGCTTCTAATATTTTAATAAAATAAAATAAAATAAAAATAAAATAAAATAAAAAATAAATAATAATATATATTATGTTTACTATAGTTATTAGTCCCTATCAATAACGGCGTTTCATTATTCT
Source organism: Lycium barbarum (assembly GCF_019175385.1). Taxonomy (NCBI): domain Eukaryota; kingdom Viridiplantae; phylum Streptophyta; class Magnoliopsida; order Solanales; family Solanaceae; genus Lycium; species Lycium barbarum. The sequence goes on from NC_083340.1 coordinate 28,310,133, forward strand.
GTTACAACTATTATTATTATTATCATTATTATTATTATTAATAATAATAATTATTATCAGCGTTATTTGTTATCAATTTATTAATCATCGTTATTTTTTATTATTAATTATTATCATTATTTTATCATTAATTGTTATTTATTATTATTATTATCATCATTATCTCTCTTGTTATTATCATCATTATTATTTTATTATTTCCCCTATTATTGTTATTATTATTAAGTTATTATCATTTTGTTATTTTCAATAATTGTTATTTATTGTTTATTATTAATTACTATCATCTTTATTAGCTTTATTAGTTATTATCATTATCAATATTTGTTATTTACTATTATTATTATATCTATTATTGTTTTATCACCATTTATCATCAACGTTATCATTATTACCATTATCGTTATTGTTATTAACAGTATCACTACCGCTATTTATTTGCTGCTATTATTTAGTATTATTGAAACTTGCATTTTTCGACGTTTCTACCAACTTCCGCACACACATCGCATTTATTTCGCACATTTCTTATGATAGCGTTTTGCTATTAAATATTATAGCACGGCCACTTGCGACATCATATAATTTTTACCCGAGTCTTTTTATAATTAAGTATTTCCGTATTAGATGATATTCTGGCACCCTTAGTACATCTTTAATCAAAATGTGTCTCTTATTCAAATTTAGAAGTCAAACTATTTCTTGCACTCAGTCCGTATTTTTGACTTACCGGACCCCAAATCAAAGTCCGATTAACTCCTAATTTTTTTTTGGACTAGACCAGGCTTTTATCTCAATTTTTAAAACCAGTACATGTTTTAATTCACTAGTCCATCCTTTTAGAACCCAGTCTAAAATTGACCCGGTCCACAAATGGACCGGGTCCGACATATGTTCATTAAAACAAGGGAAACCCTAAAAGGTTTCCCATTTTTTTCCGCCTCCGCCTCTCACCTTTCCTCTCTCCTTTTTCTCCTTGCCGCCGCTCCCACTATCCCCTGTTCCCCGCCACCACCGCCGCCTACCTCACTCCCATTTTTCGCTGTCTCCCACCATACCCTTTCCCCCGGTCCTCTCTCTCTCTTCGTCAAGAAAACCCTAATCTCCCTTTAAATATGAGATTTTCCAGTAGAACTGGAGGGGGGAGAAGGAGGAGAAAACAAACAGAAACGGACCAAAAATCCTCTGAAAAAAAGAAGAACGAAATCGATTTGTTTGATTTCCGGTCGATTCAGAAACCCCTTTCACTTGAAAAAACAATCGAAGCTTTTCAGTCGATAAATCCCCTAAAAAAGCGGGTTCCATTTAGCAGTGTTTAATCTCTCTTAATCCCTCCAAAAAAATCAAAAGTTATTTTTGTTTTGTTCTATTCTCTTGGTTTTGTTTGATCCGAGCGCATGCGAGCTCTATTTTGGCGGTGTCCGAGCGTAGATCTGAGGCTTCGCACTTAGTTCGCTGCACTCGAAAAAGGTTGGTAATCTCCCTTCTATTTGATTTTTGTTTTCTACATCTTATGTTTTCATTATTTGTTATGTGTTATGTGTTTATCCTAAGTATGCTAGTTAGTTTATGTTGGTGGGATAATCCGTTTATGTATTAGTTTTGGGTTTGTTTAGTTCTTATGTAATTTGTTAGCCCTGTTTCTTTTACGCTGAATCAGTAATTAAAGCATTTTGCATGTTAGTAAATTAGTCAAATAATGTCAATTAGGTATTTAAGCCTATCGTATGTGATTTATGTGGTTTTATGCGTCGAACTGTTTTAGTTTAGCCTGAAACGTATGGGCAAGGTCTTTTGAGCATGTCGTTTTTTTTAGGTTCGGTTTAGCTTGTTTTAAATACGTCTTAAGTATTACACTGGTCTGGCATATTTAAGGTAGGAAAGGTATGTCATGTTAGTTCAGCTGATTTATGGGGTGCTCTGGTTAAAATAAACTAGTTATCCGCTGTTAGCAAGATCCAAGTATTATCAGTCCTGAATCAAGCTATTATGTATATTTGCCTATGTTCTGCCTGCCACTTTCCCAAGCACATGATATAATCCTGTCTAGAATCTTGTTAGCTTATTTATTGGGCTAAATATAGAAATATAGTTTTGATTAAATGATGAAGAAATGCTATAAATAACTCAAGTGTATTGTTGTTAAGTGCCTGTTTAGACTCTCCTTTGGAAGATGACTATATGAATCTGTTGATTTATCTGGCAAGAAAATCCCTTCAGTGCGACCTTTATAGACTCTAACTACATATGTGTTTTCTTTTTTTTGTGCAAATTCTGGGGACAAAACAAGGTTAGAATGTCCTGAAAATTCTGTTGTTAACCTGCCTTATACTGAAACAGTTTAGAGGTTAAAAAAAAATGATTAATAGTTTATCATGACTGACCTTGCGAACCTGTCATACTTGTTGAACTTGTAGGATTGCTCACTTAGTATTTTCCACCTCTTTAAGGGATAAAACTAGTTTTAAAAAATGACATAGAACCTTATTGCTTGATTATTTGGCATTTGAAACACCCTTGAACTAGATCCCTCTACTCCTAAAGATAAGCTTCTAACTACCTTTGCCTGCAAAACAAATGACTAATTGAAATTGTTGTGAACATCTATGTGCATTTAACTGTTTTGTGTTGATTTACCTGTATCGATCACCCTTTTTGTTATGTCAAAGTGTTTAACGAAGTAAAATATGACATTGTCTATTTGATTATGAGCTCCGAAACTGCGTAGTAAGAATTAGAGGCTTCGAAGTAAGAGATAAGGCTAAAATGGGACTCTGATGGATCTGCACTCACCTAATCGACTCATTAGGAATGGATTAAGCCTTAAAGGGATCTGATCATATCTAAAATTTACGTGAAGTTGAATTTGTGATTGGATTTCCTTGTCTGAGACTAATTATAAAAACTCTGGATATAAACGAACTTAGTATCATGCTATATTGAAGTTTTTTTTTTTTTTTTTTTTCACACCTATGTCTATCCTAAAGCCTTTTTTCTTGTTTTTGGGTAAACTTTGGAGTTTTTCCTATGCATAATCTTTTACCACTACTTGCTGTTTAAAATATATCTACTGTATTCCATGATTAGCTCATGATGTGTGATATGAATACTTTAGAACTTGTATTGTGACCCCTTTGCTTCATTATGACATTGCTGTAACTTGTCTTCCTATATGCTGATTAATATGTATCAGGCACTAGACCATTTTTTCCTACTGTGTCCAGTAAATTTTGGTCTTGCTGAATCTTTCTTATTAATCTGATTCCAAGTTGTGTTTATTGGGCAGTGTTTTATTAAGTTTGAGAGTACAAATCTGAGTATAAATATATGACACAATGTGAGCTCTAGGTGGATATAAGAGGGTATGCTCTTCTTGGCGGTTTTGCCCTCTATATCCTAGGTATATGAGAGGTATATCGGGTATATATAGCTGCCTATACTTAGTGAATTTCAGAGCAAAAGCATCATATTTAAGTGGTACATTGATGTATATCACACTCTATGCTTAGAAAATTTTAAGGAGGGATAAGGGGGGCGTATCAGTGGTATACCAGTGGTATACCTGCATGTACCATTCTTTCCAGTTGTCTTCCAGTATCAGTGGTATACCATGCTTTCTAATTGCTTTCCAGTGTCAGTGGTATACCTGTTGTTTCCCGTCCTTATGATATAAAACACTTTCGTTTCTATTTGCTTATCTCAATCCCGTTCATGCTTAAATGCACAAATGTTATACGGTTTTGGATTCTGCCATGTCTAAGTGTTGTTCTGCTTGTAAATTAAATTGTGTTGTACCTGAATTATGCAAATATACGCGGTATATACATAATCCACGGATCTGTTCTGAATTTATATTATACATATGTCCAGTCTTATTTATTGTTCAGGTACTAATCCTCTTCCTTTTCATTTTTTTTTTATGCGTGATTACCGCGCGTGAGTCCGAGGGACTCGTCTTCTCCTGCATCCGATGTTGGGTAAAATCCCAACGAAGCACTTTTATCGAGTCGGCCCCATCAACTACACAAAAAAAAAATCAATATTCTGGGCCAGGCCCAATTCCAGCAGCAGCAGCAGCCCAGATCCAAAAAAAAAAAAAAAAAAAAAAAAAAGGGGGAGAGAGAGTTGTTGGGCCGAAGCCCAACAGCAAATAGGCCCAACAGCCCCAAAATGGGCTGGGCCCATTTGATTTACTCCTTTTTATATTTCATTTTCATTTGATTTGTACTGGGTGACTAATATTTTACTTTGTTTTGTTCTTCCTGATTTAGATGAACTTAGTGAATTTAGTGAATCAATTTTAACATATTGGGTAGTAAACCTAGAAAAAAAAAACTCACAAATCAACCTCTAGAATATTTTACCCCCCGAATAATTAATGACATAAATTCATTTTGAGTTAAAGGAATCACGTTTTATTCTTATTATACTAATTTCAAGACATCACTAATGTGCGAATGTAATTTTAGACATATTTTAAATAACCCTTCAAAGTTTGAGTCAATCATGTAATATCCTTAATTAAGCATAGTTAAAAAAAAAAAAAAAGGGGGGATGAAGAAACTTACTAGTTATTTTGTATCTCATTTATATTTTTTGAAACTCAACGTAAATTAATATACCATTGTTCAGAATTGTTTAAATATTCATTAAAACACTGCACAAATTTGCGTTTTCTTCTATTTTTTGCAAAATCTTATTTTTATAGTATATTTTTTATAAGTTTATTTTAAATAGAATTTGAAGTTTCTTTTTATGCGAATTATTATATTTTCTACAAATTTCATTCTAAATAGCATTTTTTTTAAAGTCTTAACAATATTTATAAATTTTATGGCATTTGAAGTCTCCTTTTATACAAATTATTATATTCTTTTCTATAGATTTTATTAGCATTTTATTTAAGAGCCTTAGCAGCACTTATAAACTTTTATTTCAAATAGTATTCTAAAATCCCTTTTATGCGAATTATTAGTCCCATTTCATTTTTTCGTTATTTAAAATCTTCTTTCTTTATAGAAAATGACGTTTTTAAAATCCTCTTTTGCATAAATTGTTATATTTTTTTACAAGTCTTATTTGCACAAGCTTTCCTTTAAAACTTAAACACTATATCCAACATTGATTAATTAATCTAAGTTTAGTCGGATAACCGTGAGTTAACGGATTCTAAAGGATGCCTAACCCCTTCCCTTTAGGATAATATAGAACCCGTACCTAGAATCACACTGGTTAAGCAGACCATTAACAGAGGTTTAGTTTTAACTTTACCTTAGTTAATAATTAGGTGTCCTAATTCACCGTAAAAAATCAATTAGGTGGCGACTCCTTTAAATAAAAACAAATTTAGGAATCACCAATATGTTGTACTCCGCTCTAACCCAGGTTAAAATGGGGTGTGACAGCTACGGCAAAGACAGAAGAGGCCGGATGAATTCCTTAGTTTCTTGTATGAGACAAATATTTGAAATATGAAGAAAAACACTTCTGTAAAAGTACGCTTCAAATGTGCCCTTTTATGAATGTACACAAGAATAACCTTATGTTTATTAAAAAGCCCATGGGCCACCCTCGACTGGGGACTGCCATCACAAAATAGACGAAGGCATTAAGTTTATAATTAATCGATCCCAACTTATAAAGAATTCAAACAGTCGAAAGAAGGTCGAAGTAATTAAAGACCTCGACTTAAATGCCCGAAGTGGTTCGGAGACGTCCGAATTTCACAAACCATAAAAGGCTCCCACAGACAAGCCCTCAATAAGATATTCGGTTAAACTGGACCGGTTAAAGTAAAGCCCAAAACTCAAAAGTTAAGTTGACTCGTTTTTCTAAGACAAAAATTGTTAAGGGCTTAAGGTCGAACCTCAACCATTTTTTACGAAACAATATCAATACGGAACAATATTATAAATTCTATCCGACTTAAAGATCTGCTCGAAGTCTCACATGACTAAGTATAAAAAATGATCGAAAGAAATACTGGCAAAAGAAAAATCCCATACAAATTTTATATATCATGAAGGACGGAAAGCTTACACTTGTGAAAATTACAACGGTCAAAAACAAAATTCAAAGGTCCTATGAGCCTATCTACTATGATGAAAAAGAGTCCGAGTCATCAGAGCCGGACCCATAAGGGTCTTCCTCGGAGCTATCTTCGATCGCTTTCTTATCTTTATCCTCGATTGTCTTTGCCTTGGCAATCCGAGCAGGGATATCTTCAGTGCCACGTTGAGCCGCCTCGAGCATAGACCTTCGAGACTTCCACTTCTCATATTCTGCTAAAAGGGTGGATCGAGCCTCGGTAGCTTGAATTTCTTCATGAGCTTCCTCCAGGTCGGACTAAGCCTTTTTTAACTTTTCTTCCAACTCGAACCTCATATCACTCAGAGTAATCCGAACTTCGTTAGAAGCTGCCATCCCGGCCCTTTCGGCTTTAAGCTACACAACTTTCTCCTTCATCTTTGCAGCCTCGTCTTTAACAGAATCAAGCCCCTGCTTCAATTGGGTAATAGTGGCCTCTAACTCACCGAGCTTAGTGGCGTATTCGGAGTTCGCTTGAGCTGTTTATTGTTCTCTTCCAGGACTTTGTTTTTTTCAACTGTTTTATCGAGCTCATTTTTTAACCGAAGGTTCTCTTTCTCAGCTGCTTCAAGCTCAGCTCGGAGGGTGAAAGGAGCAACGACTTGATTCAGTTGATCTTCTTTTTGTTGGAGGAGAAGTTTGAACTTCTCAGTCTCTTGGCCATGAGCATCTAGCTGGGCTCGCAAATCATCAATCTGGTGCTGAGCTCGAAGAAAACCTTCGTTCACAAGCACGACAACCTGCAAGAGTAAAATCAACAAAGGTTCTAGATATCAGCAGACAGTGACAGTTACACTAAATAAATTAAAACTTGCTGGAAGGAGGGAGAAAAAGTGCTCACCCGATTGCCAGCATGCATGCCATCGTTGAGAAGGCATTACAACGAAATCCCATCCATCTTCTCTTTGTCGGACTCCAACACAAGAGGTGGTAAATAACTGGCTACCCCCACGGGGCAAGACAAAAATCTACAATCTTCAGGAACGGTGACCATGGTCTACTTGGTCCTCCTTGGCGCTGCACTTGGAGCCAGAAAAATATCTACAAGTTTGGACCTTGAACCTGACTCAGTGGACCGAGAAGGCCTCCTCGATGCTTGCGGAATAGGGAGGTGCCCAAACCCCGAGGCTTCCGCCGTAGCAGGAGGATTATCGGAAAATATGTCATTAAAATTCTCATGCTCCGGGGATGGAGCAGGGGGAGGAGTTGAAGTTGTTTCGGCCCTTAAAGGTAGTTTGGCCCTAGAAGGCGTTTCATCCCTTAAAGTTGTTTCAGCCCTTCTGGCCCTTTTCACCAAAGGCGCCGCCTCGGGTGAAGTGTCACCCACTACATCGATCAACTCGACAATCCTTATGGGAATCGTGGCTTGGAGATATTCTTTTATCGGGGGGAAAGGGGTCTTAGCCTCCCCACCTGGGGCTGAGCTCGGCAAATCAACTGCGACACCGAGGTTGTCTCAGCCCCGGTGGCAGCAGCAATAGAAGGGTCCGACCCGACTCTCGCAATCCAAATGTCATCATCGGGGTCATCCCTCAGACCTCGAGCTTCGGATACACCTGCAGCATCCTTCGAGCCATTCTTTCTTTTCTGACCCCTAGACTTGGGTTTCTTCTTTTTCTTTTCAGCTTTGGCAATGAGCCGTGCTGATCCCTAAATATCAAAATCTAAACCTGGTATGGTGGGTTCGTCCTTTGGTGCAGGCCGTGGGGTCGAAGAACGTCTGCCCGAACCTGAATGTTGAAGGATTAAATCTGAGAAAGTTAAACGAAAGAAAATAATAAAGGCTAAAGCGAGAAAAGAATACAATGATATTTTGCTATCCACCGATCATGGGACAGATCTGTCCATATCCGCTCTTCTTGCGGATGTTGGCTGATAGTATTTTTGATCCACCTAGCAAATCCGGGGATTGCATCCAGAAGCCATCCGTCAGCTGAAACATCAGAAATAGTTAGAAGAAATTCTCAAAGGCATGTAAAAGGGAGATAGGTCCTATGAAACTTACGTTTGTCGTTCTACCTTTCGGGGAAAGGCATGTACTACTCTGTTATAATGTACACTGTCCTAACTCAGGTAAAACGCTCGTACCAACCCTGGTCCTTGTTCTCATCGACGCAGGAAAGAATGGGGTTCCTCTCTCGTTTGGCCAGCTTTATAACTCCGCCACGGAAGATCCTCGTGCAATATAACCAGATCAGATGGTGTCGGGTGAAGTCAACTTTGGAATTATCGGCCAAAATATGGAGGCTAGCCACGATCCTCCAAACGTTCGGGCTTATTTGAGCGAAACATACGTTATATGTCTGGCACATCTCAAGGATAACCAGATCTATTAGAGGGTTAAGCTTGAAGGTGAAAGGGTATGTATAAATATATAAAAACCCTTCCTTAAAGTCAGTGATTGATTCATCATCACCGGGAACAATAATATCTATGGGGGGGGGGGGGGGGGGGTTATCCCAGCCACATTCAATTTGGACTCGAGGAAGGTGCTTGTCTTTGATCGAGGATGGGTAACGTCTCATGTTGAAACCCCAGTCAGATTTCTTTATGATCGTTTCAATGGCAAATTCGTGGTTGAAATTGTATCTCTAGGGGATTATGTCTTTGGCGGTAGGTTCGAAGGAGCTGGGTTGAGCTTTATCTCCGGGGCTAGCGATAGATTCGACACTTGGAGAAGAAACTAAAGGAACATTTTGGGAAGTAGAGTCGGTGTTTGTTGCCATTTCTTGAATTTGGAAGATAAAAAATATGAAGATATGAATATTTGAGGATCTGGAGATGAAGATATAAAAGTTTGAAGGCTAAAAATATAAAGATATGAAGATTTGGAGATGAACAAATGAAGTTAAGAAGGATTTTCCAGAATTTCGAAACAAAGAGCAAGAACATAACAAGGTAAAATGACATGATCAAGAGGTAAGGAGTGAAAAAAGAAAGTAGAAGTGAAAGGTGAAAAATGAAACCACTGTAACGCCTTATATAGAGAAAATTTTTGAGGCGGTTACCGAAGTCGTCCAGCCAAAAGGAGACACATGTCTGAAGTCAAAGAGACGTGACATGAAAGGGCGTTTCATTTCTCGCCTATTCTCAAAGATGAGGCTTAATAAGGAAGTTACCGAGGTAATTGTTCCACTTCCCGTCACTTCGATGAAACTTTGATCCGAGAAGTGTGGGGACTATTGATACGCTCAAATTACACCTATTAAAGGCGTAAAGCGGACGTTGTCAAATATAGTAACCCAACAAGGCTGGGGTCGAATCCCACAGGGAATATGGAGAGAAAAAGATACTAATCGTATGCGATATTAGTCTTTAAAGGCTTTAATCCTATTCCGGATAGTTGGAAATAGTTGTTGAATAATGTAATTAAGTATTTTGACTGAAATTGTATTTAATGCGAAATAGAGACTAAGGTTGTGTTCCCCAATTTGATTAGATATTATGCTTCAGGTTTCAATGTGATATACTTCTAATGGTTGTTCTATGAATATGCACTTGGTCTCTTAAGGACTTCTTAATGTTTCCCAACAGTTAAGCAGTATTTCCTCTTTATGATTCTTCCGAATATAAAAGAGTTACAATCGAAGAGCGACCAATAATGCCAATTTAGACTTATTCTTATTCCTAAGTTAGTCTATTAAACGAGGGTTAACGCCTCGAGTCATTGTTATTCAATCTTACCAATATTGACTCTTTTTCCCAAGAAAAGTCAATATAATGGCTTCGGCTAATGCTTGCAATCATTACCCAACTTTACAGCTTAAAAATAGAATAAATAACAACAACCATTATACATATATCAATAATAGAAACCCATTCACATAATACCCATCATGGGATTCACAACCTTAGAATTAAAATTAGCTACTCATAATTTTGGATAACAAAGAAAGATTACAAGTAAACATAATGAACTTACAATGCAAAATACAAGATGGAATGAGAGTGAAGTTGTTGCCTTAAATGCTCTAACCACTTCTAAGATTAAAGACCTAGGGTTTGTGTCTCCAAAAGAAATCTGAATAATTGAATTAAAACCCTACATTAAGTATTTATAGAGCCAAAAATCGCGCTAAGTTTCTGGACAAAAATGCCCTTACACCGCATCGTTACGGACCGTAACCTGTGTTACGGTCCGTCCTTCAGTTCGTCATTTGTTAGCTTTGATGTTACGGCCACCATGCGATGGACCGTAACCTGTGTTACGGTCCGTCCTTCTGAGGCGTAACTTGTGACTTTACTTGGCAACTCTCTGGAAATTTGGATGATGTTACGGTGATATGTTACGGACCGTAACATGAGTTACGGACCATAACACTACACCTTAACACTGATGGTTTCATTGAAAACTCTCTGGAAATTTAGCTGATGTTACGGTGATATGTTACGGACCGTAACATGAGTTACGGACCGTAACACCACACCGTAACACTGATGGTTCCAATGAAAACTTTATGGAAATTTAGGCCCTGTTACGGTTCAATGGTACGAACCGTAACATGAGTTATGGATCCCGTTACGGTCCGTAACATGAGTTACGGACCGTCATTTAGCTCCAATTTGTCCGTTTTTCAGCGTTTCATCTCATTTCCGATCCTTAGTCAACCAATCCTATAAAACACAAAAATAACATAAGAAACAATGTAACAACACTTAAAAACAAGCATCATTTCTAGTTACAAAGGCATAAAATGTGCCGAAATTCACGGCACATCAACACCCCCAACTTAAGCTTTTGCTTGTCCTCAAGCAACTACAACAATACTCACTACTAACACACGACATCTTAGCAAAATAAGAATGACTACGGTGGTTTTGGCATGTGTTTCTAGCACGGACTCTTCAATTCAAGAAAACTATTTAGGCTCTTATCCATCTCCTATTTGTGACACAAGACGCACATTTCAGAAAAATTGCAATTCACTATGCAACCTCAATTAATGACACAATCATAGTACGGGGGTCTCTATGCACATGAATTTCAACTTCCGAAAAGCCAGTTACTTTGAAACCTACAATCCTTACGCCCTCACATAGACCAAAGAATGTCCCAACACAAATTTACAACATAAATGGGACAGAACACTAAAGAGACAGAAGAACACTCACACTCATAAAGAAATTTGCATATCATGCGTGCACATACCATAGGCTGGCCTTTATTTTCCGTGCTTTCAACTTTGAACAATTTGATTGTGATCACATTAGGACTTTTTGGGCTTGTAACATTGGATTAGGGACGGGTAGGATGAATATTTGGATATCGGTGACTCACCCTCCTTGACACTTCTTTTTGACTTCATTCACCATTCTTCCTATTATTTCCAACCCTCCATCTTCAGCGTGGATTTATTTAGAACTTATATACCTATATATCTATTTTTTTTTGTATATACATACATACATACATATATATATATATATATATATCCACGCTGAATTATTCCCCTTTATATTCGCGATCACCCCCAACAGGCCTTTGGCCTCATTTTCCGCATCTTTGACTTATCACCCCCAACTTAGGCTTTTAGCCTAATTTTCCGCATTTTTGACTTATCACCCCCAACTTAGGCTTTTAGCCTCATTTGTCATTCTTCCGTGTCAAGGAGGGACTTGGTGCCAAATGGGTTTATTCACAGAAGGGAAAGAGGTTAGTTCATGGTTAATCGAAGAAAAAGTCTATAGGCTCAAAAATGGGAGACTAGGGATCATTTTCTGTTCGGGCCAGGCTCATTTAAGATACTTTGGGGTTAATACAAAGAAAGCCTAAGCTCACTTCACAATCAAATTCTCCTTAGAATTCACGCACGACCAACCGGGCGAGTTCTAGATTGCAAGCATCATATGCAAATAGAAGCTAAGAACTCACAACACAATGGCATAAGGATTGTTTAAATACTCCGATTTCATTTCCGTTTGAAGATTTCATATGCATAAACACCCTTTCTTTGCAATGTCATTAACAGAACCATACATGTCAATATCAACAACTCATTCTTGATGTACATCACAAATTATTTTTCGGAGGGATATCATTGAACTTGTAAAAACCATTTTTATCTATGCTAGAAACACGGACCACCACCACTTTAAGTCATCATTACTTTAATTCTATATTAAACATCCTAAACATGCTAGGTTCAACAGACACATAGCATTCTTCGGGAATAGAAACACATAGCAAAGAACAGCCGAAGAACGTCCTAACACATACTTGCTAATAAAAACAATACCAACAAAACAAAACAATAACAATTGTCTTAAACGCATGCTTACTATCACAATTTTGGGCTAAAATGCCCACAAAAACAAAAACAATATACAGTATACCAAAGCAATACCAACAAAACAAATAAAAATAGTAATTACCCACACCCCCAACGGAAAAACATGCATTGCCCTCAATGCATCAATATAAAACATCAAAATAATGGAGGGCCTCCCTGGAGCGCACTAGGCGCTCGGGTCTGCAGCAACATCAGAAGGCTGGCCAGCACTAGGCGTCACAGTCGCCGTGGGTGGGTGGGGGGGGGGGGGAGTATGGTGAGCCGGCTCAATGGGATGGGCTGAGCTAGAAGTAGCTCCAGCGGTGTCAAAACTCAACCGGGACTCCTGGCGGATTCTTTTCAAAGTACGCCGCTCCTCTTCCTCATTCTGTGGGCGCAACTCAGCATATGGATCAAGACTGTGGAGAATGGGATCGAGGTCTGGCGAGGCTCTCCTGCGCTTCCCTTTAGGTAAAGAGTGGGCATCCTCTTCCAACTCTTCGTTGTGCTCCTCCTCAACCGTGTCCTCCATGTCATCATCCCCAAGCAAACTCTGAACTGGCTGGTATAAGCTCTGTACCAACTCTGTGTGTACTTTCGAAATTTGATCCGTCACAACACCCACTTCCTGTGCCTTCAACTTCTGCACATCATCTTTGACAGACCGCAACTCAGTCTGAATGGTGCCCAACTCCATAGCAGGGTGTGTCTTAGTCAGCTCGGTCATTCTGTTTTCAATGCCATCTATCTTGGAGTGGATTTGTAGGTGGTCCGCAGCCATTTGTTTTTTATCGGTCGCAGCGCTGCATCAATAGCCCTTTTTGTGTACAATTTTAGCTCAGTCATGAGCTGCTTGACCTGCCTATCTGTGCGATCCGCTTGCAGGACCACTGCCCCAAAACTTTCCCGGTTGAACATCATTTTTCTCGCAAGCTCGGGTGGGACTCCTGGTATTGGATGAGCTGGTGCTGGGCTCGCTCCAGTGGAAAAAGTAGGACCACCCGAAGTAGGCGCGACTGGAGCTGGCATGGGCTGTGTAGCATACGCAGCCGGTGGAGCCTCAGAATCTGTGGGCTGACCCGCAGCAGCTTCCTCAGCACCCATGATAGCCAAGGGTATAACATCTGACCCCGTAGGCCCCTCCGGCACCTCAGAAGACGATGCAGAGGGCACTGAACCCTGGCTCAACACATCATCTTTCCCATTTGTGATGTCATAAATATGGCTGGCAATCACACTGTGATCGATATGGGGTAGGGGTTCTGGTTCTGCACGCAAGCATAGTAGTGTAAGCAGACATGGATGAATGAGCGAAGTGGCTGGATGGGTGGCTCTCTCTCGGAGATCTTCGGCTATCAGTCGTCCGAAGTTGATCTTATACCTCGACATTATGGCAGCCACAAGAACAGCCCTGTCCGGAGTCAAATAATTATCTGATTGGGTAGGACGGATGCGGAACAGAACAATCTGCCACCAAAACTTTGCCTTTGGCGTTAGGGTGTTTTTCCAAATCCGCGTGGTGGCTGTCAACTTTGGCACTATGGCCCATTCAGGATATGTTGTTCGTGCAATAACTGAAGCTACCCATTTTCGGACGGGGATTGTATCCATCTGTTCAATTTTGTATGCAAACTCCCCTTCTTCCGCTGCTGTAGGCTCTATATAATCTTCCCCGAATAGTGTTTTATTTATGGCCGACGGAGAGACATCTATCTTTTTTTTCCGGAATACTACCTCATTCATTGCCGGCACTTGAGTTGCTCGCTGCCCTTTCTTCACTGCTTTGAATACAGCAGCCCCATACGAAGCGTAGAATTCCCTAACAAAAACCGGGATGTAGGACCCCACGGGGTTTTTCAAAAACTCCAGCTTGTGGAATCGGATAGTGTCACGAATGCCCGGATATCCTTCTAGACCATCGAAAATGACGTTCCGTTCCTCGAAAATACTCCGCCTTGGGTCTGTCCCCTCATTGTTTACTAGCTAACAACCTTTATTATACAAGTCTTCAGTTCCCTCCACATAAAACCGGAGGATCTTCTCAGTCATAGCTTGCATCCGAATGTCAAGTTCTCTCCTTTCCTGCTCGCGCTCTTTTTCGCGCTCCTCTGTAGTAGGCTGTCTAATGGATGGTTGAGGTTGGTGTGGTGGGGTGACAGCCTTCCTGGGTTCACTCTGGCTCGACGAACTCGACTCCTCAGCCGATAAGGAACTGCCTGATGGTGTGGCTGACCGGCTGGGTGCGACTGGTGGGCCTGGCTTGCTAGGTGCGACTGGCCACTTTGTAGTCCTGGCATCTTTGATCAGATCGTCGTCGCGCAGCCTTGAGTTTACTTTGCTTGCAACACGACCTTTTCCTTTTTCCGCCACCTTAGGTGAAGCCTTCTTTGATTGTCGTGGTTTACCCATACCTGTGGAAGGCAAAGTTAGATATGATGTACGAGAAGTAGTTCAATTAGACACCTTATGACTTCAAGTTAAGGACTTCAATTAGGCCAGGCACCGTAACACACTTGACGGACCGTCGATGGTGTTACGGGCCGTATCTTCAACCGTAACTCAAATGGTTCAATTAAGCAAAGGGACCGTAACACATTCGACGGACCGTCATACGTGTTACGGTCCGTAACATGGAAGCGTAACACGACTGAAATTTCCAGAAAGTTTACTGGAAATTTGAGAGGTGTTACGGTTAGATGTTTCGGGCCGTCACTCGTGTTACGGTCTGTAACAGCCCACCGTAACATCAGCCAAATTTCCAGAATGTTGTCATGGAAATGCTCGGTGTTACGGTGTGATGTTACGGTCCTAACACACGTTACAGTCCGTAACACAGAATGACGGGCAATAGATGAACAAACAAATTGCTTGGCCAAAATTTCTCGTTTTAAGCACGAGGCCAAGATTTTCGACTTAATGATCTATGGGTATGGTGTAAAACAACATTTTACCCCCTCACATACCTCGGGTTACTCAGACTTCACCCAGTTTTACCAAAAGTTTCATTGAGGACTTTTATCAAACAGTTGGTGGCAAACCGATTTAATAATTTCACCAATGAAACTTTCGATCGGAATGCCCTCCGACTCAGTGGGAAACAACATGCTTGTGCCCACGAGTCTCTTAAACAACATACATACCAATCCCCGCCCCCAACCATTACGAAATCCCGCTCAATTTTTCAATGGGGATTCAAACCCATTCCACACATTCAAAACATAACTTACAAATCATTGCACATGAATTTAGTTATAAGAGATGCAATCTTGTTGATATATTATCGAAGAAAATGAATCAAGACATGGGTATACCTGATAGTTGTCGATGCTGGGATGAAACTTGAATTTAAGCAAAGATTATGGCAAGAAATATAGCAATTGTTGGGAAAGAAATATGAGGGGGGTGGAAGATGAAGAGAAGGGAAAATGAAGAGAGGAAGAGAGGATTTATGAGGGAGAGGAATTTGAAAAATGTTTGAAGAAACCGTTTAATTTGAAATGGGAACCGTCGGGTAATGTATTTAAACATTTCCGACAGTTACGTTACCTGTTACGGTCCATCAAACGACCCGTTTCACTTATTCATTAATGACCTGGCAGTACAATTGATGGACCGTAACTCGTGTTACGGTCCGTATCACCGGGCATAACGTGTTCGAAATTTCTAGTGAATGCCCAAATTTTTCCTTAAAGTTACGGTGCTACGTTACGGACCGTATCCTGTGAGACGGTCCGTAACGTGGATCGTAACACCTTTTCTCAACCTTCAGTGATTTCTGGATTTTCTTTTCTCGTATTACGCTACATGATACGGACCGTAACCTGAGTTACGGGCCGTAACGTGGAGCGTCTCGTCTGGGAAAACTCAGCAGCTATTTGGCCTCTTCGGTTCTCAAAATCCTACCACATTAGCACATCAAAAACACAAAAGAAAACAAATGAAATACAAAATTTAAACTACTTATAAAGCGGTAAATATGGGTTGCCTCCCACACAGCGTTTGGTTTAACATCACAGCTCGACGTGATACCTCATTGGATGCTAAGGTCCGGTGCCATGTTTTAACCGGTGTGCATCAACAATTTTGTCACCATCAACCATCCAATGGTAGTGCTTGACCCGATGACCATTGACTCTGAAAGTACGCGTCCCGTCATCGGACTTTAACTCCATTGACCCATTGGGTGACACACTAACCAAAGTGAAAGGGACGGATCACTTCGATTTCAACTTGCCCGGAAAGAGTTTCAACCTCGAATTGAATAGCAACACCGAATCACCCGGTTGAAAATCTCTCTTAAGAAGTTTGACATCATGATAGTGTTTCATCCTTTCCTTGTACAAACTAGCACTCTGATGCCGAAACTCATTCATATCATTCATTTGAAACAACCGCAGCTTGGTTGCTTCGTCCCAATTCATGTTTAATTTTTTTAATGCCCACAAAGCCTTGTGTTCGAGTTCAACAGGTAAATGACAAGCTTTACCGAATACCAGCCGATAAGGGGAAGTACCAATGGGTGTCTTGAAAGCTATTTTATAAGCCCAAAGAGCGTCATCAAGCTTAGATGACCAATCAGTTCGGTTTGCATTAACCGTCTTTGATAAAATGCTCTTAATCTCCCGATTTAAGACTTCAACTTGCCCAATGGTTTGGGGGTGGTAAGGAGTTGCCACCCTGTGCTGCACTCCATACTTCTCTAAGAGATTAGCGAAATGCTTGTTGCAAAAGTGAGTGCCACCATCACTAATGATTGCCCGTGGAGTGCCAAACCTTATGAATATGTTCCTTTTGAGAAACTTGGTGACACTCTTGCCATCATTGTTGGGCAATGCTACAGCTTCAACCCACTTGGACACATAGTCAACCGCGACAAGGATGTATCGCATACCACGAGAACTTACAAAGGGGCCCATAAAGTCGACGCCCCACACATCAAACAGTTCAACCTCCATGACAAAATTCATGGGCATTTCGTGCTTCCTCCCAATTGATCCTTGGCGTTGACATTGGTCACAAGATTTCACCATTAAATTAGCATCATGATAAATGGTGGGCCAATAATAGCCACATTCAAGCACTTTGGCTGCTGTGCGGTTCCCACTGTGATGACCGCCCACGGGGGAGTCATGGAACGCCTTCAAGATGTCCATGGTCTCAGATTCGGCCACACATCGCCGAATGATGTTGTCGGCACAAGTACGGAATAAATAGGGCTCATCCCAATAGTATTGACGACTATTTCTCAAGAATTTCTTCTTTTGGTAAGCTTTGACATCGTCAGGGATAAGACCTGTCACCAAAAAGTTGGCGATATCTGCATACCAAGGGGCAACATCACAAGTTACAGCCAAGAGCCTCTCATCCGGGAAAACATCATTCAACTCAAGATTTCCACTTGGTCTCCCAGCTTCCTCAAGTCGAGATAGATGATCCGCAACTTGGTTTTCACAACCCCTTAGATCTTTGACCTCAAAGTCAAACTCTTGAAATAACAAGACCCAACGAATCAACCTTGGTTTTGCATTTTTCTTTGTCATCAAGTATCGCAAAGCCGCATGGTCTGTAAGAACAACCACCTTGGACCCAAGTAGATAGGCCCGGAACTTCTCAAACGCATAGACAATGGCTAGAAGCTCTTGTTCGGTGACAGTGTAATTCATTTGAGCTCCATTGAGGGTCTTGCTAGCATAATAAATTGGGTACATGATTTTGTTGTGCCTTTGCCCAAACACCGCACCAATAGCAAATCCGCTTGCATCACACATGAGCTCAAACGGCATTGACCAATCCAGAGATACAATAATTGGAGTAGATGTGAGCATTTCCTTAAACTCATGAAACGCCTTAAGGCATTTCTCATCAAATGCAAACTTAGCTTCTTTTTCAAGGAACTTACACATAGGGTTGGCGATCTTGGAGAAATCCTTGATGAATCGCCGATAGAAACCGGCATGTCCCAAGAAACTGCGAACCCCCTTTACAGAGATTGGTGGAGGGAGTTTGGCTATTACATCAACTTTTGCTCGATCTACCTGAATGCCCTTTTCGGAGATCTTATGGCCCAAGACAATCCCTTCTGTCACCATGAAATGACATTTCTCCCAATTAAGTACAAGGTTGGTTTCCTCGCATCGCTTCAATACCTTGCCTAGATTGGCAAGACACTCATCAAAGGAATCACCAACAACTGAAAAATCATCCATGAAGACTTCCAAGAAATCTTCCACCATATCTGAGAAAATAGACATCATACACCGTTGGAAAGTAGCTGGGGCATTACATAAGCCGAAAGGCATGCAGCTAAAAGCAAAAGTGCCATAAGGACAGGTGAAAGTGGTCTTTTCCTGGTCCTCTAATGCAATGTTGATTTGATTGTACCCCGAGTACCCATCCAAAAAGCAGTAATACGCTCTTCCAGCTAGCCGATCAAGCATTTGATCAATAAAAGGCATAGGGAAGTGGTCTTTACACGTTGCGGTGTTCAGCTTTCGGTAGTCCATACACACTCTCCATCCGGTAACTGTCCGTGTAGGAATCAACTCATTCTTGGAGTTAGGAACAACGGTAATGCCTCCCTTCTTTGGCACACATTGTACCGGACTAACCCATGGACTGTTTGTAATTGGGTATACAACACCCGCATCTAACCATTTGATTATCTCTTTCTTGACCACTTCTTGCATAGGAGGGTTTAGCCTCCTTTGATGCTCAACACTGGATGAACTATCCTCTTCAAGCTCAATTCTATGTTCGCAAATACCCGAGGGAATTCCCCTAATATCTGCAATAGTCCACCTGATGGATCTGCGATACACCCGCAATACTTCAAGCACCTTTTGAGTTTGATCCTCATTCAGCAAAGATGAAAGAATAACCGGTAAAATATTATCTGGGCAAAGAAAAGCATACTTCAAATGAGAAGGAAGTAGCTTGAGCTCAAGTTTTGGAGGCTCAATAATCGAAGGCTTAGCTGGAGGAGTGGTTCTTTTATCAAGATCGAGAGATAATTTCTTCGGCTCATAAGAATACGAACCCCGACCAATGAGAGAATTAACTGTTTCGATATATCCCATCATGTCATCCGCCTCAAAGTTCACCAAAATAGCTGAAAGTGCCTCATCGAAGTGCTCCTCTTCTAGCTGATGCTCCACCGCTTCGTCTATCTCATCGAATGAATCGATGACAGAAATGCTTTCATAAGCACTAGGCAACTTTAACCCTTTGCTAGCTTGGAAGGTTACTTCTTCATCATTGACCCGGAATTTTATTTCATTCCTTTCCGAGTCCATTAAGGCTCTTCCGGTAGCAAGAAATGGCCTCCCCAAAATAATTGGGACTTCTTTGTCAACCGCACAATCAAGGATGCAAAATCTGCCGGTAATAAGAATTTCCCCACTCTAACAAGGATATCATCAACAACCCCCACTGGTCTTTTGATTGTTTTGTCGGCCATTTGGAGACGCATGCTTGTTGGTTTAGGTGTTCCCAACCCGGATTGCTTATATATGGCTAGTGACATCAAATTAATACTAGCTCCATTGTCACATAAAGCACGAGCAAAATTATGATGACCGATGGTGCAAGGGATCGTGAAAGCCCCAGGATCTCCCTTCTTCTCAACATTTGATGACAAAATAATTGAACTCACACAGTGGATGACTCCCACCGTATCATGCTTGACTGACCTTTTCTTTGTCAACAAATCTTTCAAGTATTTGGCAAATCCCGGCATCTCCTGGAATGCGTCTAGGAATGGAACATTCATTGACAACCCCTTCAATTGGTCGTAGAATTGTTGGCACTTGGCATCCTCCGTTCTTTTCATCAATCTTTGTGGGAACGGAGGAGGAGACTTATAAGTTTGAGTCAAGGGTTTGATTTCCCCCGTGACTTTACTCTTTTGAAAGCTCTCTCCGGTGGCTTTTTCAACACTTGGCTCCTCGTCACCCTTTTGAACACTAGGGTGTGCTTCCTTCTCTTTTCCCACAACAATAGGCACTTCAACTGGTGCCTCTATTTCTTCCTCGAACTCTTCTTCAATAATCTCATCAATAGTCGGCTCGACACTGATAGGTTCAACCACTTTCTGTTTTACCGCATCAAGGATCTTTCCGCTTCTAGTGGAAATAGCTTTGCATGAGGCAATGTGACCGCCTCCACTACCCCTTGGGTTCGGAACTGTGTCGCTAGGAAGGCCTTCTCTTTGCGGTGGATGTTGTTCACAAGACAGATCTCTCATTTGTGACTCGAGTTTATGAATCGAAGCGGTGTGAGAGCCTACCACTTCAGTCAAATTTTCCATCTTCTTGTCACTTTTGTGCTGGTTGTCCAATATCTTTTCAAGCATGGATTCCATCCGAGAGGTCCCTTGATCATTGGAAGGACTTTCTCGCCAATTCTGAGAGTTAGACGTACGGCCCTTTGGTGGAACATAGGCATTGGAATTCCGATTACCATAGTTATTGTTGTTGTAATCCCTTCTGTCCGAACCACCATATTCATTTCTACCATATTGATTGCTTTGTTGTTGTGGTCTCCATGGCTTTTGATAACCCTCTTGATTATGATCGATATAATTTGCATCCTCACGTTGTGGATGCCCCTCTAGATAAGCTTCCTCCGAGACTTGGTACATTCTGGGAGCATGAGGTGGCATCTCCTCGATAACATTCACACTTTTGGCTTCTTTCTCCATAAGCCTCTTCGATAATAAATCCACGGTGGTTTGCAATTGAGCAAAATCATGATCTCGCTCATGATTTTCTTTGTCCACCGCGGCAGCAGAGGGACTACCATAAGATAGGATTTCACTATCACTAGAATGCCAAGCTTGGTTGTGGGTAGTAAGCTTGTCGAGCAACCTGGTGATGTTGACAAATGATTTGTCCATGAAGCATCCCCCAGCTGCAGTGTTGACAACAATTTGATTCATGGTATCTAACCCCTTGTAGAATTTCTCGGTGAGGATAGCATCCGGAAATCCATGAGTCGGAGATTGAGCTAGATAATATTTGAAACGCTCCCATGCTGCATATAATTGTTCCCCTGGAAGTTGTTTGAACTCAAAGATCTTGTCCCTAAGCTCAGCCTTTTTGCTTGGTGGAAACCATTTTTTCAAGAATATATTGGCTAACTCGTTCCATGTATGAATAGTATTGCTGGGGAGCTTTTCATACCATTCTCTTGCTTGGCCAGCCCAGGAATATTTGAAAACCCGTAACCGCAGTGCATCAACAGGAACAACACCTTGAGATTGTTGAGAACATACATGCACGAAATTCTTCAGGTGTCGAAGTGGACAATCCTCCTAAGAATTTCGGAAATAGCCTTCAAGTTTCAATAGCTGATAGATAGAACTATCAATTTTGAAATTAGCATTTCCCGTTCTAGGAGGAACTACAGCAGAAGCATAATCAGCTTCGTCGATGAATTCCGCAAATACATTCTCATCCTCCTCTTCTTCTGGTGCAGGATGGTTCACTTGTATTCCCCCTTGGTTTCCTTGATTGCGATTGTGTCTTCCTGCCATGTTCACCTGGTTCACTACAACAGCAAACAAGGTGTGATGGAATAGAAAAAGTTTTAAAGAAGAGTACACAACAATCAGTAATTTCTCAACCGTAATCCCCGACAACGGCGCCAAATTTGATACGCTCAAATTACACCTATTAATGGCGTAAAGCGGACGTTGTCAAATATAGTAACCCAACAAGGTTAGGGTCGAATCCCACAGGGAATATGGAGAGAAAATGATACTAATCGTATGCGATACTAGTCTTTAAAGGCTTTAATCCTATTCCGGATAGTTGGAAATAGTTGTTGAATAATGTAATTAAGTATTTTGACTGAAATTGTATTTAATGCGAAATAGAGACTAAGGTTGTGTTCCCCAATTTGATTAGATATTATGCTTCAGGTTTCAATGTGATATACTTCTAATGGTTGTTCTATGAATATGCACTTGGTCTCTTAAGGACTTCTTAATGTTTCCCAACAGTTAAGCAGTATTTCCTCTTTATGATTCTTCCGAATATAAAAGAGTTACAATCGAAGAGCGACCAATAATGCCAATTTAGACTTATTCTTATTCCTAAGTTAGTCTATTAAACGAGGGTTAACGCCTCGAGTCATTGTTATTCAATCTTACCAATATTGACTCTCTTTCCCAAGAAAAGTCAATATAATGGCTTCGGCTAATGCTTGCAATCATTACCCAACTTTACAGCTCAAAAATAGAATAAATAACAACAACCATTATGCATATATCAATAATAGAAACCCATTCACATAATACCCATCATGGGATTCACAACCTTAGAATTAAAATTAGCTACTCATAATTCTGGATAACAAAGAAAGCTTACAAGTAAACATAATGAACTTACAATGCAAAATACAAGACGGAATGAGAGTGAAGTTGTTGCCTTAAATGCTCCAACCACTTCTAAGATTAAAGACCTAGGGTTTGTGTCTCCAAAAGAAATCTGAATAATTGAATTAAAACCCTACATTAAGTATTTATAGAGCCAAAAATCGCGCCAAGTTTCTGGACAAAAATGCCCTTACGCCGCATCGTTACGGACCGTAACCGGTGTTACGGTCCGTCCTTCTGAGGCGTAACTTGTGACTTTACTTGGCAACTCTCTGGAAATTTGGCTGATGTTACGGTGATATGTTACGGACCGTAACATGAGTTACGGACCGTAACACTACACCGTAACACTGATGGTTTCATTGAAAACTCTCTGGAAATTTAGCTGATGTTACGGTGATATGTTACGGACCGTAACACCACACCGTAACACTGATGGTTCCAATGAAAACTTTCTGGAAATTTAGGCCCTGTTACGGTTCAATGGTACGAACCGTAACATGAGTTACGGATCCCGTTACGTCATTTAGCTCCAATTTGTCCGTTTTTCAGCGTTTCATCTCATTTCCGATCCTTAGTCAACCAATCCTATAAAACACAAAAATAACATAAGAAACAATGTAACAACACTTAAAAACAAGCATCATTTCTAGTTACAAAGGCATAAAATGTGCCGAAATTCACGGCACATCAACTATCTGTATATGGTAAAAACCGAAGCAATTTGTATTCGGTAGGAACCGGGGTAAATATTACAGCTGTCCGATACGAGATCGAAGAAGAATGAGGTCGTTGGCCATCGAAGGGAACGAGGACCGAGGGGTCATGAGTTCATTCAGCTGAGTGTCAAAACCGAGGGTATGTTGATAAGCAAAGAAAATCGGAGCCTGAAGCGAACACACTCAACATAGGCTTGGAGTATCCATTATTGGCCAGGCCACGCGTCACCTGACCATTCCGCCATTTACGCTGACAACAGTACGAGTGTCAGAATGACCGTGCGAATGCTGCCTTATCCATTTTAGGGTTTTCTTAGAAAGCCCTTTTTAGATTATACTAAGGCCCATCTATTTGTAGCTATAAATAGGGGTGCATCCCCTTCATTTTAGGGTTAGTTTTTCATTATTCTTCTCACTTGTAATCTGAAAAGGAGGCAGTGGACTTTCTTAAGTAATTGACTCGGGTTAAAGAAGCAATCTCCAGAATCAGACCAGTTCTCAGAGCTTGCTAATTTCGTTTCTTAAACTTTATTTAATATTCTTCATCAATATACATTTACCCATTTACTAACTATTATTATACGTAACCTATTAATCAAACCACATATCCTATAAACCATTTACAAATTTAATTGTTACCATTTTTAAGGGTAAACAAAAAGAAAAAAAATTAGGGAGATTTTTTAAAAAGAAAATAAAAGTGTAAGAAAATAAATTTAGCAATTTATTACTACTATTTTTTTTTTTTAATTCAACCATATAAATATATTCATTCCGCTCAAGCCCATTTCGCTCCAATACAAATACAAACAAACATTTTTATTACTACTATATATTAGGGAGGATCTCATTTTTTTTGTAGTCCTCACATGAGTTTTTTGGTCTCTTTTACCCCTAATTAAAGTTGTTATGACTTTGTAAGTTTCTCACATTTTGGTAATTTTTAAGAACTTTAGGGGTTTTTTACTTGTCACTATTAAATGATAATGTCATGGAAAAGATGATAGACCCCACAAAGCACACTCATACATACTGATTTCTTTTAGTGAAAATGTTATTAAACTTATTTCAAATTATAATTTTCTTTAAGAATTTGTTATAGACACGTAAAGAATTATCCTGTTATTCAAATTTTTATTTTAATATAGGAGTAATTATTATTTAAACATTATTCTTATAATATTATTTATTGATGTTATTTTCTATTTATCATTTGCTATTTTAAATTTTTATTCGACCGGTTAAACTTAAGTTTATTTTTAAAGTATTTCTCCTATAATTTTATGACGTATATGCTGGCAAACATAAGTAATTAACAAGATTTTACTTAAGGTGGGATTAAGTTAATTAAAAGAATTAACTAATATAATTGTTAAATACTTTAAAAAGGTATCAATAACGTAAATTATGGTCCTTCCGTCTTAATAGAAAAATAAATTTCAAGGTACGGTAGTTAATTAATCTAATTTTACGTGCGCACATTGTTAACATAAAATTTATCTAATAAATAACTATATAAAAAGAGGAACTATAAAACGTAATTTTTATATATGTTATGAAAATGTTTGAAAAATACTATAGTGAAAGAAAATACAATTTGATCTCTAAACAGTGATAATACTTAACAATTGCAAAACATATATTTTTACTTTTTAATATTAAAATATTTTGTGAACTACAGGATAATCAATAGTTTATATAATTTAGAACAAAACTATTAAGTTCAACATGAAAAGACTATTACAATGTAGTTTCCATAAAAATTTCATTAAATGAAAAAAAAAAAAAAGAGAGGAAAAAATTGAAAGTACTTATTAACATGCATATTTTGGAAGAAAAAATTAAGCTTAAAGTAAGAACTTTAATTTCATTGACTTTTCAGTAGTTTTTGTGAGATTTAATTTGAAAGAACATCTACAAAAGTATGTAATTCCAAAAGGCTTTAATTATTTGATATTTATTTATAAGTTAACTTTATTTATTTCATCATACAATAAATATGGTAGCATTAAATATTTTTCACATAGATCAATATTGTAGTATCTTCTTGCCAAAAATAAGTTAGCCATTATGGGTTCAATTCATAGAAACAAATGAAATTAGTTTTGCATATGATAAAGCTCGATTTGAATCATCAGAAACTCTAATATCAAAAAAAATCTGTAAAATTGAAACTAGAAGAGCTTTTATACATGCATTTGTTTGTTTTTATTTAAAAATCTAATGTATAAATTAAGAAAATGTTCTCCTTCAACTTTCAGATACCTTTTTGTACTTTAATATTTTAGAAGTATTTAGAAAGTGTTAAACTGATGTTACAAAAATAAAAAAGTAAGAGTAAAAAAATTATAAAAATATCTACAAATGTACGTTCCAGGCCAAACAACACTAGTAACAATATTAGAGCGAATGTGAATTTTTTTGTAATCCTCACGAGGCTATTTTTGTTATTTTTATCCCTTACATCTCACAATGAAGAAGTGACATGTGTTGAGTTGTACCAACTTTTAGATCTTCGATGATCCCTATAATCACAAGTGGGTGCTGTAGTGGTTTTGCCTTCATTCATTTTATGAAGCCCACTACCCGCATGGGCCTTTTATAATTGATGTGTAGTGTAAGTATTTAAGGATCTCCTCTTGCTCCTCGTTGGATTATTTATCCGGTTCATATTATATACTCCCTCCGTTTCTTAATAAGTGATTTTTTAGGCTCATGCACACTTCTTAAGAAATTGCTCACTCTTAGAAAATTAGAAGTGTTTTTACTAACTTACCTTTAATCAAGTTTTACTACTTTCTAGAATACAAAATGCAGTTAATGAATCTTGACTATTTAAATAAGGGCAATCTTGGAAGAATCTGCCCAAAAGTGTTCTTCATATCCTAAAACACCACTTATTTTGAAAAAATTAAACCTAAAAAACCACTTATTATGGAATGGAGGGAGTAATATTTTTAGTTTTTAGGTTTAGTTTAAAATGAATAATTTTTTTTATATAATCAAGAATGTATCAATATTCTTATTTTAAATTTACTTTTATTTTGATAAGTGAATTTTATATAATAAAAACTTATACTCCCTCCGTTCACTTTTACTTGTCCACTTTGGACTTTTCATGCTGTTTAAGAAATAATAAATGAAGTGAATAATTTATCAATATACCCATATTAGTTAGTGCATATTTTTATTGAATTTGAAAAATGATTTGAAGTGAGTAATTAATATTATGGGTAAAACAGGAAAGAATAAATTATTTTATCTTGATATGCTAAAAGTGACAAGTAAAAGTGAAAATCTATTTTTTGAATACTGGACAAGTAAAAGTGAACAGAGGGAGGACTAAATAAATACTATTTAATAAGTGTAATTTAGTAAAATAGTGGTTTACTTTCTAAAGGTGAGTTAATTTATCAAGAAGTGTGTTAAAAATATTAAATTATTTATGCGGTAGAAAAATAATTGAATTCTGTGTCTTTATATTATGATCAACATTTAAAAATCTACGCAAGTACCGTATTGATTTTCGATCTCAATCTTAAAATGTGATTGAAGCACCTAAGAACTTAATATTAGATGATCAAGAAATTAAATATTTAATTTTATTGTAGATCGCCAAGATTCATGATCTCAATATTACGAAAATAATCATAATAAATAACTTGGATCATCGTTCATGGTCCTCGCATATGCTCTATCCCACGCTTGATTTTATTCCCTTTTCTTTCTTTTTTTGTTGGTATTGCCGGCTAATGATATATTACAATACCAACGCTTCGAGAGAAAAATTTGAAACGAATTAGTATTTGTTAATAACTGTATCCTGAATCTTAATTCATGGAGAGAGGATTGACCAACAATAAAGAAATTAATTTCACATATCATAATCGAAATCAGACAACTTAACACTACAACATGTTTAGGCGTGTCAACTAAAGTGTTCCCAACATCGAATTAATTAAGAATTGAGATCGAGGCATTGATACCATATTATAAAAAAATAAATCTTGAGTCTAAATCAATCAAAAATTTAAAAATAGCTCATGTGGTAAGGATTGTCCAAAACCGTAAAAGAAAACAACTCAATATCCCACAACTAATTGAGGATAACTTAAACTTCCGTAACAACTTTTTCGTGTAATTATTGTTCGACAAATTAATTTGGAAAAGACTAATTTTTGACAAACAAAATCAAGATCTAAACTAAACGAGTTGATTGGGTAGATATAGTGAATTGACATGGAGTTGACCAAATAAAAGGGGCAAAATTATATGAAGGTGTTCAGGGTATGAGGATCAATCCATTTAATTTTGACCATGAATTTGAGTATAGATTCTTTAAATAATTTAAAATAAAATTTACATATTCTAAAACTACACGAAAAATACTACAAGTCCACGTAACTAATGATTCAAAATATTTTTAATAGGTAGAGGACACCCGAAATAGTAACACCTTCATCTAAATTGAAACGAAGAGAGTACTATTTTTCTATCTTGAGCCGGGCCTCATGCAACTAGTATATGAATAAAGTTTTAACCCTTTTTTTTCGGTGGCTACTGGTGAAATTTTCGTCTGAGAAAATTAATTGTTTTTCAAAAAAAGAAAAAAATATTGACTCTATTTCACAAAGAAAGCAAGGAAAATAATTAAAAAGATATGAACTTCAATTTTAATTTTAATTAATTATGTCTACTAATTAAGTGTAAAGTGTCCAGTTAAAAAAGAACATATGTCCATATTCATCAGATTTCAACTTACTTTTCGCCACTCACATGCCTTCAAGAGACTGTGCACACTCTATATGCCTCACAACACTTAGGGTGATAGCTATTCCATTTTAAAAAAGTTTAAGGAAGGGGGAGGGGGGGGGGGGGGGGTACGGGCTGTATTTTAAGGGCGTACATTGCATGGGAAAGTCGGAAGTAATCGGAATTTGCCAATCGAGGTACGAGATAGATGTACGGGGCGTACATCAAAGTACGAGACATACTTTTATCCCGTACAAGTCATGTGAAAAATCACCGTCACTGGATTTTGACAATCCAGGTACATATTACAATTACGAGTCGTACTTCAAATTACGGGATGTACTTTGAGCCCGTACTTTCCTCGCTTCAGCAAATAGTATAAATACGTGGGTTCAGTTTTTATTTCCACTTCTCACAGTCTCAAGCCCTAGCACGAAGTTCTCCTCTTCCCACTATCATAATACATGAATGTAAGCTTATTCTAAGCATCCTAAGTGCATTCTAACATATATTAATGAATATTAATTAATGGTTCATCATTCCTAACCTAGGGTTTTCAAGAAAACCCATCTAAAGGATTCAAGACTAAGGCTTTTGGGATTCTTCTCAAGTTCAGACCATTAGTTATAAGTTTTGGAGCATTAATAGGCATGTAGAGTTTCTATCTACGTGTGAGAACATCACTATTCTTCTCCACACCATATTCTTTCAAGATTATACGAAAGTTCACCAAAAATTAGGGTTCTAGACATGTTCATGATAACCGTAAGTATAATGTACCATGTTTGTATGATTACTTCGTTATTGTGTTCATGATACTCCATTTTGGTTGTTGAGAATCTGTCCGTAATCCATGAAACCTCATGCTTTGCATTCCATGAGTTCTTAAATGCAAGATATGAACTATTACATCTATTTTTCATGAAATTCTACATGCTTCCATGTTCTCATACATGTTATACTATGTATCTATATTCATGTTATATAACTATCACGAATCATGTTTACAATCAGGATTATATAATTCATGAGCTACAAAGACAAGTATATCCATGTTCATGTTTTGGGAGTTGCACATATTACCGAGAAGGCTCAAATAGCCTGAAACTATATATGCTAGCATAGGATAAGGATCGCTTTGCCAAGTTAGGACAATACCTTCATGTTTAGCCATTACTAGTTATTGGATCCATTCATATTCATGTTCATGTCTTGTACCCCAGCAAGGTACAATATAGCTTAGCTGGTCGAGCAGAGATCAGACGCCACGTCCTTATGTGGTGGTTACATTTCCGTTATAATAAGGCTCTCCCACTTAAAAATATTTTACTCATGTCAGATATGATCATGTTCATGCTCAGCTTACAGTTTCAGTTTCAGCTTTATTATTTCACGTGCCATGCTTTATTTCATTTAGTTGCTTTACATACCAGTACAATTCAAGTGTACTGACGTCTCCTTTATTTGCCTGGGGCCATGCATTGCACGATGCAGATTTAGAGGACGACGGATCAGCACGTTCGGACTTGCTCGTATCAGCTTTTGGTGAGGTAAGCCCCATTCTATTCGGGGTGTTATCCTTATTTATGTTTATTTCAGTTATGCAGTTAAGGTATGACGGAGGCCTTGTCCCGATAAACAGTTTAGTAGTCAGACTCATGTCAGAGATTTCATAGACTAGTCAGTTATGTTATATCAAATATTCAGAGCCATTTTGGCTCAGCATTATCATGTTTATTCAGACTAGTTCCACTTCATGTTTTAGACAAGTATTTTCATTATTATTATGAGATTCCATGATTATTCAGACTACCCATGTTTTATATTATTTTTTGCATTAGCTTATGCCCCATGTTGATTCAGCAAGTCATGTGGTTCGCTCGGTCACATGCAGAAAGGTACCGAGTGCCGTATTACGCCCAGACCATGGTTCGGGGTGTGACACTTGGGGTATAGTTCAAGGAGGTATTTATACCCTTTCCCATCTTTATTACTAAAGTATTAATCACCAAGTATAAAAGTTGCATCCATCATGAAAGTGTCCGAACACCGGTTGGTTGTTGCTATTCAAAATTGGTTGCACGATGTTACCCAAATTCGAAGAGGCGACAAAACGGCGTTGCTCAAATGGTAAGCACCTTCAACTTCCAACCCGCAGATTGTGGGTTTGAGTCACTAAGGGAGAAAAAAGAGGGGAACTCCTGAGGTGCGGAGGTTAAAAAAAAATTAAAAAAATCAAAGAGGTAATATTTGTAACTGAATATAAATATAATTGGTTTTTGAAATGTAGTTACTTGATAATGTTTAACTAATTAAATTTTCATATGAATGTAGACGAAGATGTAAGATGTTAGTTTAAACAACTTTAATTATCACAACGAATTCAAATGTGCTTGATGATGTGTTAGTGTTGAATAAGCTATAAATTGTCGTAGAATTATGTACTTGGTCTAGCCCAACCCAGCCCGCAGCCCTTCTAGGGCTGGATTGGGCTGGCCATTTAAAGGCCCTTGCAAATGAAAGGCCGTCCCGCCATAGCCCATCAAATCCGTCGGTCGTGGTGCTTGGCCCATTTTGACAACTTTAGCTGTAGTACTAGTTGTGATAGTGGAGATGATTGTTGTAGGGATTAAAAACAGTAGTGGTATATAGTGGTTGATCCTGGTGGCGAAGGCGGTGACAACGGTGGTGGCGGCAGTGGATATAATTATAATGATGAAGGTGGTATATAGCTGAAGTAGCATTACGGTAGCGGTTGGTAGTGTTGGTGGTTGCCAGTGGTGGTTGTGATAGCAGAGGCGGGTGGTAGTGCATGGTGGCTGGTGGTTGGCGACGGTGGTTTTGGTGATTGTGATGGTAGAGGTGGTTAGTGGTGGTGGCTAGTGGTTGAGGAGAGAGTGGTGGTGAAAATTATCCACACAAAAACACATCTTAATGATAATAGACTTTGTTCAAGAACTTAATGATAAAGACCTATTCATACTAAATAATTTTTAAATCTTAATTTAAACAAATGCCCTTAATGGCCTATTGTTTGAACCATTAAGATCCAGACCTCCATTAAGTGCAAACAAATGAGACCTTTGTACTCCCTCCATCCATTATTACTTGTCCTGTATTGACTTAAGACACCTCTTAAGGAGCCATTAATAGAATGACAATTTTTTGATATCACCCCTAAATATTATTAAGTTATCTAATGATTGAAATCAATCAAACATACTTTAAAAGTTGTGCAACCACTAACAATTCATTAAAGTTTCCAACCCAATAATTAATAGTAAGGTAAAATAGATATGAAATGATAAATTATCTCTTGGTTTTCCAAACTGGACAAGTAAAATGGACATCTATTTTTACTATACAACACAAGTAAAAATGGACGGAGGGAGTCTAGTAAAAACATAATAGAAGGTATGCCTCAAAAGAATAAATATGACTTGATAGTCTTAAGTGTCATTAATTGATTAACTACAAAAGGGACCATAATATAGTTGTAGAGAAATATAGCAGAAGAAAAGGTAAATCAGAGAGACCTTCTGCTAGCCCAAGATCGTTAACTAAAATCGGAAGATTCAACTAAAGAAGAGGAAGCTTTGGAAAGGAAGTGTTTATTGCTTTGAAATGGGTTGTGTTGGGTTAACTTGGCTTGATTACAAATGTTCAAGGTCACCCCTATTTATACTTGTCTAGGGATGATTCTAGATATTATTCTAGATACATCCATAAGAAAAATCTAGTTACTCTTATCTCCTACCACTATTCTAGACTATAATGATATAATTCTAGATACAAAAGGATCTAGATAATTCTACCCTCAACTACAAATATCTAAGTGTCTAGAATTTCTAGACATTTCTAAGTATATATATCAAAGATATTACAATATAACTTTCTACAAACTCTTCTAAATATCTATGATATTTATTCTTCCAAAAAATTAACGTTAATTTTTCACACTCCCCCTTAAAGTAATTTTTTGGAAGCTATCCTAAACTTGTCGTGGAAGAACTTAGACGAAGCTTTTGAGCGTTCCATGGTGAAGATCACAACAATATTTTCTCGATACTTCTTCCTTCTTCAAATGATGATGATTTTTCGCTAATAATTGGGCCTCCAAAGAAACATGAATACGTCTTGATAAAATTTTCATCTCTGTTACGACCAAACTTGACAATATTTCTTTTTGGCCTTTGTGAATCACGTGAATCATCTTCATGCTGAGTTTCATATTCTTGAGGTTCCAGAATCCCCCTTTCTCTTAGCTCCTTGACAATTGTGTTATTTGGAGAAGCACCTAAGTCAGTGATGATCTGACCATTAATTTCCTTCAAAGCTTCAACACTAGTATAGGATCCACCACTAGATCCCCTTTCCAACTCCTCGATAAACTGTGTGGCAGCTTCAGAGCTTTCAAAAATCATACTGGTTGTATCTCCATATGAAATTGAGCCTTCAAGATCAACCTCTTCATTTATTTGACCGTCAGCTTCTCCATCTGCTTCCAGTATTTGATCTGAGCTAGTAATTGATTCAGATATGACAGATGATTGACCAGAGACTTCAACTTCCACTACAACTCCCTCAATGCTTTCTCTAGAATGGTCACCATTGTCATATATAGTTTCAGAAAATTCATGCTCAGGATCTACTTCAACATCCTCCACGTCCATACTTTTATTACCAATTTCAGGATCTACTTCGTTGATTTCCTCAATGGCAACTGCCATGTCACTA
The DNA here is from genome assembly GCF_019175385.1 of Lycium barbarum. Classification (NCBI taxonomy): domain Eukaryota; kingdom Viridiplantae; phylum Streptophyta; class Magnoliopsida; order Solanales; family Solanaceae; genus Lycium; species Lycium barbarum. The sequence goes on from NC_083340.1 coordinate 28,343,072, forward strand.
GTCTGAACGTCTTCAGAATCTTCTTGCTTTTTGTTGATGACACTAATGCGTTCTTTCTCCACGTGATGGACTGTATTATCTCCTGAATCCATGATCCGATCTTTTTCAAAATTGAGGGAGGCTAAGGCATCTACTGCTCGAGTCTCAACTACGAAGCACCTTTCCCAGTCTTCTTCTTCTTCAGCAACTTTCTCGGTTTAAGCCATGTTGCTTTCTTTGGCTCGGCAAAATATTTTTATGTGTCCTACTTCACCACATCGGTAACATTTAATAGACTTCTTACCATAATGATTAGAAGAATCCTCCTTCTGTCTTGACGAGCTTGAATCCTTATGGAATTGAGAATGTGTCATATCTCTTGAGCCACTTCGCTCTTGTATTTCTTTAAAATTCCTCTTGTTAGCAACAAGAGCATTTCCTTCCCCTACTTTGATAGACACACTAGCCATCTGTTTGGCTAGTAGCTCCTGTGATGACAACAAATTCTCAAACTCCTCCAAGGATGGTTGTTGAGCCCATCCTTGAATTGATGTAACAAAAGGAATATATTCTTTCTTCAAACCACGAATGATAATTCTTCTCATTCGTGCTTCAGAGATAGCCTCATTCGGATTTAATAATGAGATCTCTGAACATAAGTTCTTAATCTTCAAAAAAATATTCGGCAATAGAAAGATTACCTCGAGTGGTGTTCGCCAATTCATTCTCTAATATTTGAAGCCGGGCTTCATCTTTCTTGTTGAACAAACAATCAAGGGTCCTCCAAATTTCATGAGCTGATTTGCACCTTATAATATGATCAAACAAGTTGTGCGAGATGGACCTCTTCAGGATAAACTCCGCCTTCATATTAATTTGCTTCCACTTCTTGTATGCGCTGCTATTTTCCGGTCCGTCAATAGGAGGACTTGTGTAACTACCATTAACAACATCCCACAAATCCTATCACGACCCGGCTAGGGCCATGACGGGTACCCGGGGCTAACCACCGAGCACCACTCGTTCTACTACTCATCATACTCATTAAGCGTACTTTCGTTAATATGATGCTCAAATCATAGGAAAACCATTTTTCATTTGGAAACATAATTACTTTTATGTACATAAGCCCTTCGGCTATCAAAATAATAATATATACATATACAATAGTAACATCGGGAGACCATGTTACCCACACACATATGTATCTACGAGCCTCTACTAGAGTACTAGACATACGGACGGGACAGGACCCCGTCGTGCCCAACATATGTCTATGTACATAAAATAATAAACCAAATAGCACCTTCGGAATAATGGAGTGCTCCTATCAATCTGCTGATAACCTCTACGGGTCTGGATCACCTCCTTGCCTACCTGTGGGCATGAACACAGCGTCCAAAGAAAACGGACATCAGTACGAACATTGTACTGAGTATGAGAGGCATAAGTAATAATAATACGTCAATGAAATAAAGGAAGCATCAAATAAGGAGCAACCTGTAACTGACTGTCAATTATAAAAGAAATAGCGCATGTTGGCTTACTTCATAATCCTCATCATATCATGTATGCATATATGTATAAGCTGCTCGACCATATAGGTACAGTGTGATAATCATTAGCCTGCGTCCAGGCCTCCCGCGTCCGGGGTACCATCTCATGCCGCCCACTAGTGGTGTCTACCCATGCCATCTAGACATAGTGTATACGCTGCCCGTCTTAGCGGTGTCTGTCCGGCCATATAGGCGCGGTGTAATATCATAAAAATGTACTCATCACAATGCATGCATAGAAACTCAAAGACAACTACACTTTATCGAGGTGACATAAGGTCGTGAACCCCCGATTTCATTATGGAGCATTTATAAGTATTCTGACTCACCTTGAAGGAAATAGCATATAAGGTGAGTGTATAAAATAAACAACATCATTAGCTTTGTAGGAACATCATATCATGAACTCTAGAATCTTTAGACTTAAGCTCATCATCATCATTATTGGGCTCATAATGTATCTCTTATCTCATATGGCTATTCATGAACATAGACTCTTAGTTTTTCTGAGATGTAAGAGATTCATGGAGAAGAAGGAAAAATCATGCCATAGGGTTCATGCCTTAGAAAGAAAGGACTAGCCTCACATACCTTTTTCGTTTAACTAATCTATCGCTTGCTTGTTCTCCTCCAATGCCCACGTTTCTACCTTCAAGAGAATTCGCATTAACATTAGCTAATCGGCTACATAAACGTGCTTACTAAAGCTAAAGAAAATTGGGCAATATTTCCTTTGTTTATACAACTTTTCCTCATTTTACATATCAACTCCCAAACATCCATCACAACATTCACAATATTATTCACAAAAATCATCATTCATCCACATCGTACACATTTCACAATTTCACTTCTATTCCTCCATAATCGTGGTCATGATTCGCTATCGCGTTTTCTCACATATAATACTTATCCCATGTTTTAAATTTCACTTATAGCATACTTATAGTCACAACATATCAATATTCATAATTCACTCCAAATCACTACTTAACAATGATACTATTCCCACATTCATGACCCAATTTCTATAGCCTTCTACAATCCAAGTGTTTTAACCTTCAACACCTTAAACAACATAGAATGATCATAAAACTCACCTTAGATAATGGAAGAATAAGCCTTGAGTGGAGATTCTCTTCTTGCACCAAAACCCTAGTTCACTTCCCTTGGGATTTCTTGGCTTAGATGAACTTTGGTATGTTTCATACACTTGATTTTGTGGGCTTGATGTATTTGATCATAGATATCTCTTGGGTTCTTGTGGGTGGAGAGTGGAGAGGATTCTATAGGATTCTTGAAGTGTGGAGAGGAGAAAATGAAATGAATTAATGAGAGAGAGGGTCCTTATATCGTTTTAACACCTGACCCGACACGAACATACGGACCAACATACGGTCCGTATATTTTATACTGACCGTATGTCTGGACCGTATGTTTGGTCCAGTGAAGACCCTCATTCTGGGCAGAACATACGGTTGGACATACGGTCCGTATGTTTTATACGGCCAGTATGTTTGGCCGTATAATGCCTAGCTTTCCGAAGTTCGTTCTCATCGACTCGTTTGATCTCCAATCTTATGGAACCTTCTTAACACTTGTTTAACACCTCAATACCAATCTAAGAGACATTATCACTTTTCTCCAAAACATTATTGAGCCATCATTAACTTGACACTCGTAAATCTTTCCCGACACACAACATATCTCGGTCCTTCATTAACAACTTCCTTCCCTTACGTCAAATGTCTTTGAATCTCGATTAGGATAATCAAATGCTATTTCTTACTTATTAAGACATTGTATACATCGTGCCCTTCGCTAATCCATCCACTGTACGTTAACGGGAAATTTCCAAGGTGTAACAAATCCTCTCCCACAAGGTATGACTCTATACATGTCTTCCATACCTTGTAATTGGACTGATTCAACAACTCCATCCCCAGTCCATTAACACGGCCGCTTAAATCCATTTAGAGAAACCAGTTGAATCTACCACTAACCCGATCTTGAAATAAAATCCAGAAGCCAACTACGGCTATGACTCTGATACCATGTAGAGAAATATAGCAAAAGAAAAGGTAAATCAGAGAGACCTTCTGCTAGCCCAAGATCGTTAACTAAGATCGGAAGATTCAACTAAATAAGAGGAAGCTTTGGAAAGGAAGTGTTTACTTGAATTACTTTGAAGTGGGTTGTGTTGGGTTAACTTGGCTTAATTACAATTGTTCAAGGTCACCCTTATTTATACTTGTCTAGGGATGGTTCTAGATATTATTCTAGATACATCCATAAGAAAGATCTAGTTACTCTTATCTCCTACCACTATTCTAGACTATAATGATATAATTCTAGATACAAAAGGATCTAACTAATTCTACCCTCAACTATAAATATCTAAATGTCTAGAATTTCTAAACATTTCCTAAGTATATATATCAAAGATATTACAATATAACTTTTTAGAAACTCTTCTAAATATCTATGATATTTATTCTTCCAAAAAATTAACTTTAATTTTTCACAATAGTATGGAACTATCTATATCTATATGTAACCTGTTCCAGGTATAGTAATAAGTTTCAGCTAGCACTAACATAATTAATTATAGAATTGATTATAATAATCTCAAGTTCTCTATATATAATTTGTTCTACATGATCATCAGATCTCAACTAGTTAGCAATATTGGACATGAAGACTATCAAAGAAATGATTTTAGTTATTTGCATCCTTGTTCTCTGTCTATGTTCTAATTTTGGTGACTCTTCATTTGAAGATTCACCGTCGCTGAGAGTGAAGGGGCAGATTGATGTTCCAACTCAAGATAAAATTGGCAGATTTTCTCTTCGGTCGATGCATCAAAGAAGAATCTTAAATTCATGTGATTTTGGTGCTGGCCGGTTTGCTGCTCATCTATTACTTCTAAAAGATCGTAATGAAATAATCATGTAACTTAATTTCTTGCTCTTTGTACTTGTTTAATATATGATGAGAACCTAGTTGAGATAATTTCATGTGTTGCAAATCTTTTAAGGTTAAATATCTTTTGCATCTCTAACTTTTTTTTAGACTTTCGATGGCTATCCTCCGGTGATATAATAGTCCATCCAGGTATTTGATTGGATACAAAATTTAAAAAAGAAAAGGAAATCCTTGAAAATTTGTGATCTAAAATAAGCTATAAAAAGCTTTTGTGTCTATAAATCATTTTATAAGGGGTAAAATGTAATGTTTGAAATTAATTTTTTACTAAATATGGAAAGATGTCCTTTTTGTAACTGACTAAAATGAAAAGAGTGACACATAAATTAGGTTGAAGGACGTATTTGTTATTACAGACGGTTGATGGTCAAAAATATTTATTGGCATTTCAGCAGATCTTCGGCTTTTGAAAATTGTGTCAGAACTTCATCCGTCGGAAATCCGAATAATTTTAAAGAAAGTTTTACACGATATAACCTATATAAACACCACCTAACACATTTGAACAATTAACTTTTTAATTTTATTCGGTATCACAATTACTTCTTATATTCATTTTTAAGTTCTTAAATATTCCCTTGAAAGATCTTGATTTTTATCCACTTTTGTAGTTGTTAGCTGATGCTAATATATGTTTTGCAAGCTGCGCTTTCTTTCCAGCTATGCAGTTTTGATTAACATTGTACATATTTCCTTTTGGTAAATAAAAATTCTTTAATTACCAAAAAGAAGTTTCTTAAATATCATACTCCAGTGGTCAAAACCATCCTATCAAGAATCTTTGCTATTTACCCGATTATAAATCTTTTTCTTTCCGCGGATTACCCTTCATTTGGGGTGGTCTTTAATTTTCGCCCTTCAAATTAGTGGTCTTTAAGTTTTGCATTTGGCCTAATACTCCGAGGTTGTGAGTTCAAACTTCAGCTCAGTATAAAAAATTTAAAAAATCACAAAGCATAATTTTACAAATCTGTCCATGCAAATTTTGCCTTGCAAAACTCTGTCTTGCGAATTTTTTTAAATTTTTGATTGAGCAGGAATTCAAACTCAAAATTAAGGAAATTTTAGCGAAGGGTAAAAATTAAAGACCACCCCAAAATAAGGGTACTCCCGCGAATTGCCCATTATAAATGTGTGTGTATTAGAGGTCAAAATATGTTTGGGCCAGGAGAACTTATAAATCAAGGGAAATCTACATGGTATAGAGAACATTAAGCCTTATTTATATTTAGTAGCTATATTTTGCCTAAATTACATCTCATAGCTAAATCTTATATGACAATTACACAAGATAACTAGTATAGTAAAATTATATTGTATTTAATATTTAAAACTATTTTCTCTCTATTCTCTCACAATCTCCTCCCATTTTCCTCCATTTTCTCTCTCCTCCATCACCTCTCTCTCCAAGCCATCTTCTTTTTTGCTCCAACAACCACCACCACCGGCGGTACTCCGATAGCACTCACACGCCTCCTCCACTGTCGCTTCTTCTCTCTCCACCGCCACCTGCCACCATGGAGATCTCCAGCGAGTTCCGCCACCGTCGTTGTTCTCTCTCTATCTTTAAATCTCTTTGTTTTTCTAGAGAGAGAAAGGTCCAAAGTTACACTAATGGCTTCAAAGCTTCAAAGTCCGCCGGAGCTATGCTCAGATCTGGCGTCGTTCATCGCTGCCGCCGCCGTCGCCACCTCCTCATCATCAACAACAGATCTGAGCTTTATTGTTTTCATAGAGAGAGAAAGCTTTTTTTTTTGTATCTACGTCGTTGCTGCCTCCGGTCGTTTTCCGGTGGCGGCTCAGATCTGAGCTTTCTATTTTTTTAATTTCAAATTGGAGTATGTGTATACAGTGTTTTATCGGATGTATTTCGAAGGAGATCTTTTTGTATACAAAATGAATACAGTAAATTTGAAGTGTATACAAATGAATACAGTGAATTTTATTTCTTGTATTCAGTATTTGAGTGTATTCGTTAATTTTTTTGGGAAAATTCAACTCAGTTGTGCAAGCTGAATACAATTTTTTTGTATTTATATTGTTTGAATACCACTGATTTTCAAATACAATAAAGTGAATACAATGTAAAAGTAGCTATAAATGAATACAACTGAGTTGAATACAATTGACGTGACTACAACTGAGTTGAATACATATGACTAATTTTTGAAAAAAAATTATTCGCTGTATTCATGAATACAGCTAAGCTGTGTTTTATAAATACAGCGAGTCATTTTTTGAATACAGCGGGAAAACAGTAGCTATGTCATGTAAATATTGAAACTATAGCTATGGCAAAATTTAAACCCCGAAGTGTAATCATTTTTGTAAAATTCCCATAAATCAATTGGTTCGGGCCTTTTTCTTTTGGTTATAGGCTGATGAGCAACCATGTGTAAAGTGGGTCTCCGAATTACAAAAATTGTCTTTTTCTGATTTTCATCTTATAAGTACATTCTTGTACTGTATGTACTGCAAATAAACTGCCAAAGTGCCAATCATGTACTGCTCAGCCTTCATGCTGGTATACATTAATCAATCAGAAACCAAAACAAATTAAGCTCACAATGTTTTTTTATTAGCCTTCTTATATATGAAATCTTATATATAAAACAGTAATTAGTTAGAAACCAAAACAAATTAAGCTCACAATGTTTTTTTATTAGCCTTCTTATATATGAAATCTTATATATAAAACAGTAATTAGTTAGTACAGGCAGTGGTGTAGCCAAAAAGTTAATACGAAGGATTCACAAAAAATAATGAAATACTATGACCTATAACAATTTTCCTAATCTCCTTTACTATTACGCCAAATTTTTTTTTTCTTTATGTTAAGAGAATACAACTATTTATCCATAATAAAAAATAAAAATAACATTAATGAAGGAGTCCAATTCAACCCTTTACCTATACCCAACTATTCCCTGACTACATGGACAATAAACTTTGTTACTAGTATGTTCACATAGTGAAGCACCCTTTACTATTTTTTGTCACCAACTTTACTTCTGGTGCAGATTGAGTAGTATTATAATCAACAGTTTCCCATCTCCGACGTGTCACCGGCCTTGGCAAGTTCTCCGGCACGATGGTTTCTAATGAGTTTCCATTCCATGGAGGACACGATCTTTTCTCGCTCCATTTTTGTATTGATTTTCCTGCAACATGTAATTGCATGTCTCCAGCGATAGCACTAATCTCTTCATTACCAAATATTAAGCTGTCAGATTCTAATCCAATTACGACACATGCCATCCCTAATACACATTGGCTTTTCCATGATTTTTCTTTTCTTTGCCTGCAGGAAAAATGGACAAATGATAGTTTAAATAAATAGCAAGGGAAAAGGGTATAGATTATTACTAATATGAAATTGAAAAATAAAATATAGATGTGAAGAATTAAGGGAGTTTGTGTCAGATTGTAAGAAGATCTTTTTGGGATGAAGGCATATGAATGAAAAGTTAGATGTTGACCGTGTGACCTGTTGGTCAAATGGGACAATAATGATTCCTTTTTGTATATATAACTTTATAGCACTAAAAGTAACATATTAAAGTACAAAAATCAATGCAATCGGTACAATTAGTAAGTATATATTCCTTCAATCTCATTTATATGATTGTGATTGAGTAGATATGAAGAAAAGTAAATAAAAAAACTAATTGCATTCTATGACCAAAAAGAAAGTCATTAGATGCGTATAAAATAAGAAGTTTAAAGTTGAAGAATTTCTAAATTTTAAAAAGGTACCTATCATTTTTTTAAACGTATTAAAAAGAAAAGACTAACGTATAAAATGAAATAGAAAATGTGTTATTTGTCATAGAGGCAATTTCCTTTTGACAAAATTCCAAATTTGCAAAGCAAGATATGATTGTGTAAAAATAGACTCACCAAGAAACTTGAGTAGCCTTTGAAGGTGGAGGAATTGAGTTATTAGAAGTAGGAGGAGATTGAGGGGAGAGATTAAGGCACAACTTTGTCGAAACAGCCATCTTTGATACTTTCGTTTTCTCTTTACAAATGAAGAAGAGAAAGCAAAGAGTAGTACTAATACTTCACGGTACTATAGTTTTCTTTTCCCTTTAGCTTTGGTAATAGTAGTACTTGCTTCGTTAGATATTTATAATTTGTACTTTCTTTTTTGTTGAATGAGGTTTGATGGAGTTGTTGGTCAGTTTACGGTACCTGAAAGCTACTCACAAGTCACAAGTGGCCTAATTTCCTTTCTTGTGGACAAGTCGGCAGGACCCTTAATTGGCTAATTCTATCAATCAATTATACTCTTTCTAGGAAGATTCTATATTTTTTGTTATTCCCGTAAACCTCCCCTGAGGTTAGTCTAATTAAACAAATTCTATTTGAAGTTTCAAAACTTATAATTAAACACACACACTCTTACTCTCTCAATACCAAGTGATAGAACAAGTTCGCCCACGGGGCGTAATTGAGGGCCGAGTAGCTAATTTGGTGAGCTCCCGGGCCTTCTACAATTAAGGTGAAGAGCTCAGACTTCATCAGTAGCATAGCACTTAAACCCCCCGATGTAATTTAAAAATGAAGAAAAGAAAAAGTTCATCCATGAGATTCGGCTTGATCTCTCGAGAAGAATAACATTTAATTAGAAGGTTTATCAACACGAAGGTTCTTAGAATGTTTTTCCTTTTGAATATTTATTAACTAATGTCAAAAGAAAATTAGTGAAAGTAAAGAAAAAATTATAATGCATAAAAGACATCATTTCATAACAGTCATGATTAATTCATAACAGTCATGATTAAATTGTATAACTTCAAACCATGAAAAAAAAAGTAGAACAAAGAATGACAAATATTAGAGAGATGAGAAAGGAAAGGGAAAAAAGGGAAAGACAATGTATCTAAGCAGAGAATAGCACGAGTGAAATATTAGGTTACCTCCAAATTTGTGTAGTTATGGTCCTGAAATTAGCTTTTTAAAACTCTGGGGGAGGTCTTTGTAGTTAGATAAAATGTTGAGCAGATTTCTGTAATTACCCCAAGGTTTTTTTAGCGTGTCAGCTTGTAACGCTTGTTTCCTTACTGTTTACGTGTGTTCCAACTTCAAACCAACAAAAATATGAAAGCTACGCATTTTAACTTCTTTCAATACCACATTGCTTGCACGCATTACACACGAGCTAAAATTTCATTTGGTTAGCAGGATAAAGAATAATAATAATTTCGGAATAAAATGCGGGATAATTTTATAATGCATTTGTTAAAAAAAATTAATTAGTCTCTAAATTATTTTATCTCATCATTTGTACTAAAATGATCGGTAGCATCCCATATAAAAGTTGAAACAAAATAATCTCACGGGATATCTCAACCCATAGTGATCCTTCTTTGTCCCATCCCACGTAACTAAAGGATCCCTTTTGATGATAGTACTCAATCATTTTCTTTAGTTTCATCTGAAAATTATTATTTTCTCCGTCTCAATTTGTTTGAAGATTCACCAATTTAGGGAGTCAAACGATTTTTTCTTTGACTTAATTTTAAACATAGATTTTTCGAGTATTTTATAATAAAATTTACATATTTGAAAGCTACATAAAAAAGTATTATAAGTCTGCATACTTAATAATTCACAATATAGGATAAGCATTGGAGAAAATCGTAGTTAAAGAAAAAACTGTTTGACTGCCCAAACTGGTAAACATTCAAACAAATTGGGATGGATTATGGAGGGAGTACAATTAAGTCCTACAATGTTTATCTTCATAGAAAGAAATTAAGCACGTTGAAATAATTTTAAAACATAAAAAGAAAGAATCTCATGTGATGGATCTAATTAATTGGAGCACGCATTACACAGGACAGGAGCAAGAACTTTAAGTGAGTACGTGACTAATCTCTTCATTAGCAATGCAGAAAAAATAAGAAAATTCACATGAAAGTAAAATACATGTAGAAAAAATAAGAAAATTCACATGAAAATAAAATGCATGTATATATCATTTTAAGGTATTCCTAACTTAAAACTATTTTTCTAGTGGCAGATCTATAGAAAATTAATGACATGGTCAGTTATATTTGAGTGTACGCTCAATTGGTTTCTTAAACATACTTCTAATAATTTTGGTGCTCTAAGTTTGTCCAGTAGCGGATCCAAGATTTACAACTCATGGTACTTAACTAATTTTAGTATAGATTTTACGGTAGTCACAAAGACCAAACATGGGTACTCGTCCGGGTCGGATCCATCAATTTTTTGATATAATTCAAATTGATTACTAGGATGTTTAATTATAAGTAGACAAACCGATCATAAAACTGAACAAGTTCCGCTAGTTTTAGCTTTTTATCTTTTAATGTTTCTTCTTCTTTTTTTTCTTTTAATAAATTCAAATAGTATTTGAGTAAATCTAGAAGAAAATAAAAAAGAAAATTAAATAATTCTGGAAAATGCGCCTGTCAATTAGTTTTCTTTTTCGTGCCTGTCAAATAGATAATCTAGTGAAAAACAATAGCTCGTCTTAAATATATTCTTTGGCTAATTCAGTTATTCGCCTTTAAATTTCTTGAGATATTTTATATATCAATCTTTTAACACTAATAACAACTTCCTACAAAACAATAGTTTAGACATGCAACTTAAATACATAAATACCCTTTATGCAAGAGAGCTTTGCATACCGTAAGCACTCACTAGGACTTCTTTCATAATGGGTGCTCATGGCTACCATATAAATTTTTTAATTATTATTTTATGCCTACACAGAATATTTTGGACGAAGCCAATGGGTGCCGAAGCATCCATACCCTTAAACGTAGGTATCCTATTGAGTTTGTCGAATATAAACACTTTTTATTTCCGTCAAATATTTAACAAATTTTATTTGTTAGATCTGATGGGATTGTTAAAAAAGAAGAAGATTTACCTAGAAATTTCAGAAAAGTCTCATGTGGTTATGAATAATTCATGTGAATAATTTGAGGCTATGAGGACCATCATGTTCATAGTAGGCGCCACTGTTTGAATTGTCCTAAAGGCCCACATGAATGATTAATTTTAATAACTTTCTACCTTGAATGATTAGCATATACAACTTTAATTAGCATTGTAATTAACATGGGAGTGTGCTCACTAATATTGTTCGAAAAAGGAGGTAGATAAGAAATAAAATAAACCACATATATTGTATCAACCATAACACTTCGATTGTTGTTCAATTTAGCAAAGAATAATTAGTTGTTCAATTGAGCAAAGAATAATTAGATACACCATGACAAAATCATTATATATATTTTGGCTGTTATTCAATATTCTTCATGTTTCGAAGGTAAAAAGTACTTATTTTATCTCACTTATGCCATTTCTGGTGATGACAAGCATCTCCATTTATTTGGCATGAATCCTGTATTAAATTTTACTAGTAATATTTAAGATATGAATCTACTACTAATAGGGAAATAACCAGCTGAGGGTCAACATGTCTACCTGACATTTGTGGGGCTAAATTGGTCATTTTTAATCTTTGTCAATTCATTTTAGGAATTTTTTACCAAAGTAAGCTATTATTTCAGCCAATTCACTAAAATAATATATTCTTTTGAAAATTTACAGAAGTAGAATAAACGTATTCCGCAGTAACGTATTATGCATTATTTTATTCAAAAAATTCAACGGGCAAAAAAGTTAAAGGTTAACGGTGTTAAAGGGTAATTCGTTACTGCGAGTAACGTTTTATGGTTAATACGTTACTGTGAGTAACGTTTTATGGTTAATTAATGGTTTCAATGTTCCACTGATTTGAGTTCTTTATTTTATCCTAGCTGATTTGAGTTCTTTATTTTATCCTAGCTGATTTGAGTTCTTTATTTTATGGAGTATATATGATTCAATAAGGTCTCTTAGTCTACAACTTGATGGAAACCGTTCTTAGCTGCCGTTTTGCTTTATACAAATTTAGTTCCAGCGAAGTGAATTGAGAGATCAAATTTAGCTATTGTTTTGTTTCTAGAAGATGGAGTATTTTTCGTTAAGCAGTAGATATGAAAGATGGTTGCTTCTTAATTTTCATATAAGAAAAGACTGTGATATATAAGCATTAATTACTAGTAGTTATTGTTGTAAACTTAAGACATTGTATCTTTAATTTCTTTTGGGTCTTAACCATCTTGCACTTTAAAATGTATAAGAAAATGTTGAAAGGGAGAATTAACCAACTTCTGCTCATATAATTTCCCACTGCTGGTGTTGTTTTGAAATTGAAAAACTGCTACTTTATTTAGCTAATCAATACTTTTTTTTATAAGGCTAATCAATATTTTCTTAAGGCTAATCAGTATCTTTTTGTAAGGCTAATCGATACCTTTTTTTAAGGGTAATCAATATTGTCGGTAAAGTTTTATAATTACATCAATCAGAAGAGTTCGTAATTTGAAGAATTCTTTGCAGGATTTAACTGCTCGTGCCTGGATTATGTAGAATCGTTACTATCAGTTACGTTTTAGCCTGAAGTTGTAACTTTGAGTTACGACTTTAAGATCAATCAATGTTAGATTTTGTATTCTTTAGAGTCGTTACTCAGAGTAACGTATTAACCATAAAACGTTACTCACAGTAACGACTTACCCTTTAACACCGTTAACCTTTAACTTTTTTGCCCGTTGAATTTTTTGAATAAAATAATGTCTAATACGTGAAATACGTTTATTCTAGTTCTGTAAAATTTCAAAAAAATGTATTATTTTAGTGAATTGGCTAAAATAATAGCTTATTTTGGTCGAAGAGTCTTCATTTTAGGATAACTTCATTGTTATTTTATTGATTAAACAACAGGTTTTAGCTGACTGTTTGTATTGGCAGCTCAACACCTGAGACTATTACTCTCAATAGCTGGGAAGCCGCCGTTTAAGGTTATAAGTTTATACCACATTTTGAAGAGTTTTACTGTTTCTCAACTCCTCTACTTCCAGGTTCCTATTTTCTCCTCTGCTTCCTTCTAACTCTTTGGATTTTCCTAATGTAGTTTTCTCCTCATCTCCTGCTTCTCTTACCATAGGGGCGTAGCCAAGTGTTACCAAGGGGTTCCGAACCCCTCTGCAGAAAATTACAGCGTATATTGAAGGTTAAAATTATTTTTTATGCATATATGGTATATGTTGAACCCCCTTGGCTTCTTCGTATGTTTACTTCTTCATATTTTTGAACCTCCTTACTGAAAATTCTGGCTCCGCCACTGTTACCATCCCTGTAATCTTTGATAGCATAGTTGATAGGGAAAAGTGTCAAATTCACCCTCCGAGTATAGTTTATAGTTTAAATTTGCCCTCCGTCAAAGTTTGGGATCAAATTTACCCACTCCGTCAAAGTTTGGGATCAAATTTGCCCTCCAAGTATGGCTTATAGTTTAAATTTGCCCTCCGTCAAAGTTTGGGATCAAATTTGCCCACTTCGTCGAAGTTTGGGATCAAATTTGCCCTCCCCATTAGGATACTTGATAAATTTACCCTTATATGAATGGAAGTCTGACTTGGACCCCACAACACAAAAAAATTAGCCACGACGGATCCACATAGGCTCCAAGTAGACTCCTAAACCCAATTCTCTTTTTAACCCATTTTCCAATCCCAATTCTCTTAACCTGTCTAGACTATTGCTGACACTAAGACACATGTAGTAATGTGAAAAGCCGGAGTTTTAATCGCATCGAGGTACACACATAATGCATAAAATAGGAGGCATGTAAGAAAAATTATGCAGCAGCAACAACAAATGTTTAATACGACCAAGGATTCATTGTTCTCTCCAGAAACATAGAGTTTTTCTGACCAACAAAACTTTCTTGAACATGACATCTATCTTAGGTGAACTTCGATGGAGCTAACTTAACTCATTGTTGTCGCCTCTCTATTAGAAGATCTCAAAAACTATTCAAGAGAACTGAAAATGGATTTTCAAAGCTGAACTGCACAAATTTATTTTGTTGTCTTGTTATCACTTTTGCAGGATCATAACTTTTCTGATCTTACTTTCGCTATACTTTTAGGAATGTATTTTGAGAAAAATGTTCTTCTCTGTTCAGAAATGCTCTGAAGAGTTCATGAAGAAACCTTCACTATGACAAAATAAATGTTGCAGGGGCACTATTTTTTTCCAAAAGAGAATTGGGATTGGGAGACTACGTGGAGCCTATGTGGATCCAACGTGGCTAACTTTTTGTATTGTGGACTCCAAGTCAGACTTCCATCCATATAAGGACAAATTTATCAAGTATCCTAACGGGGAGGGCAAATTTGATCCCAAACTTCGACAGAGAGGACAAATTTGATCCCAAACTTTGACGGAGGGCAAATTTAACTTTCATCCATATAAGGAAAAATTTATCAAGTATCCTAACGGGGAGGGCAAATTTGATCCCAAACTTCGACAGAGAGGGCAAATTTGATCCCAAACTTTGACGGAGGGCAAAATTTAAACTATAAGTCATACTTGGAAGGCAAATTTAATCCCAAACTTTGATGGAGAGGGAAAATTTGATCCCAAACTTTGACGGGAGGTAAATTTAAACTATAAACTATACTTGGAGGATAAATTTGACCCTTTTCCCTAGTTGATATTCCTGCGTTTTCTCTTAAGCAAATAAGGGCAATGGCGGAATCAAAGTTTAATATGCATGTGATGCGCTTTTGTTCTCTACCTGTTTGTGAAAATTCTTCAATGAAGCAGGGTATTTCTCTAACTTTTTTTGTGTAACTTCATGTTCTTCTAATTATCTGATAATGTGTTGAATTTTTTTTATGATTGTTGGATATGATGCTTACATTAAAAAAAAAGGACAATTCTTTATCGACTTGATTTCTGATGCCTAAATTGGCTTATAGTTTTGTTGCCATTTTTAGCCACTTCGTGTTTTTTTAATAATATGATTTGTTGTTACTCCATGATTAATTGCTCTATCTGTTTCATTTTAACCTTCGCCTTGTACGTGCTCGTTAAAAGCCTTCAATGATTGCAGTTTTTGTCTTAGAGGTGTTTTTAAAAAAAAAAAAAAAAAAAAAAAAAGACAACTTTGCTAAATCTAAGATGAAAAACACGGGCTCAACTTTTTAATAAGACATTGAGAAACAAAATCGAGTCGATCCCAGTTTTCTTACAACCTAACAAACAGGAGTGGTCCAAGGGGCTCTATCAAACCTTGTTGCCACTAAAAAGGAGGGAATGTATTTATTGGTTGACATATATTTTTTTTTTTCTTTTCTTTTTTCCCACCCCATTTAGGAAGATTTATAGTGTTTCCACACTTCCCCTCCAGTGTGACTCGAACCCAGGACCTACCGGTCGTGCGTGAAGGTGCTTAACCACTGAGCCATCCCTCACTTGTCGGTTGACATATTTGGCAATTTAGCTTCACAATTAATTTTTTAATGTAGTGTAATAAAATAACAAGGCAATGGAGGAAATTCTGTGTATATTATTCAGAGAATCCGTGGCTTAAATACATGAGAAAAGGATTCTAAGTATGGTAACTAAATCCTAAGAATCACTATATAATATTACATATTGTGAACTATATAAAATATTATGTCTAAATACATTATTCTGTAACATTTCCCTTCATGTTGGAGCATATATGTTAATCATCCCCAACTTGTTACAAAGATATTTCACCCGATTTCCATTTGAGGCCTTTGTAAATATTTCACCCAGTTGCTTTCCTGTCTTTTCATAGCCAATGAAGATGAAGTTCTCTTGAATCTTTTCGCGAACAAAGTAACAGTAAACCTCGATGTGTTTAGTTCTTTCATGATATACTGGATTCAAGGCAACATGTAGAGCAACTTGATTATCACACCAAAGTTTTGCTAGTGACAAAGGCTTCACACTAACTTCAGCTAAAAGGTGATGTATCCATAGGATTTCACATGTGGATTGAGCCATAGCCGTGTACTCGGATTCTGTGTTACATTGAGTTACAAGACTTTGTTTCTCACTTCCTCCATGATACCAAGTTCCCTCCAACAAAGACACTATCAATCTTGGATCCAGCCCAGTCAGCATCTGCAAAACACTCAATCCGAGTGCGCCCATGATTGTTGTACAGTACACCAAGTCCAGGAGCTCCTTTCGAGTAACATAGGATCTGTTCCAAAGCTACCCAATGTTTGATTGTAGGTGCAGACATAAATTGACTGACAATGCTAATTTGCATAGGCAATATCCGGACAGATCACTTTGAGGTAGTTCAATTTTCCAACTAACCTTCTATATCTTTCTGGATCATCAAAAGGATTACCATCGTCTTTTTTAAGATGTATATCAGGAACCAGTGGTGTGCTACATGGCTTCGCTCGCATATTTCCTGTTTCTGCAAGCAAATCAAGTACATACTTTCTTTGAGACAAGAAAATGCTCTTTTTAGTATGAAACTTGGTGAGTAAGAATAACTTAAGAGAAGAAATCGCTGCATAATCATCTCCTATAATGACAATATCATCGACATAAACAACCAGAAGAATAATACCAATTGTCGATTGTCTGTAGAAGACAGAGCAGTCACACTTGCTCTTTTTCAGTCCAAACTCTTGTACTACCTCGCTAAATTTGCCAAACCAGGCACGCGGACTTTGTTTCAGGCCATACAAAGACTTTTTCAAATGGCAAATTTTTCCATACTCCCCCTGAGCAACAAAACCGGGTGGTTGCACAATATACACTTCTTCAAGGAGATTGCCATGAAGAAATGCATTTTTGATTTTCAATTGATGTAAAGGCCAATTCTGAGAGGCGGCCAAGGAAATAAATAGCCGAACAGATGTGATTTTAGCCAACAGGGAGAAAGTGTCTGAATAATCCACCCCTGAGCATATCCTTTAGCAACAAGTTACTAAAATAATACTATTAAGTAATAAACAAATAAAATATACAGACCAAACAGCAAAATCAAACTCAAAAAGAAGAAATATAACCAAGCTTAGTGAATAAAGAGATTCACCACATTACAAATAATTTTATAGATCCAATGTATTGTGTAAAGAAATAAAAAAAAATTGCACAACTAAATTAATTTATTGAATAAATTATATTAGTAGAAAAGGATGAGTTATAACCTTTCAAAAAACAATTCAGAATTTTCTGCTCATTTGGGAAGAGGGAAAACAATTGTGGCAGGAAGACTATTAAACACCTTTTGAAGTCTTACCATAAATGGATACTTAATCTTGAACTTTTACACATGTCAAAGATCTAAATTGGTATTGACATCTACCGGAGGAATTTTAACTGGAGCGGAGCGGCTCCCTTTATATACATTAACTTTTAACTTATATGTTCATTTTTAGTATAATATGAGAATAATAGATGAACTTTATTATCATATTAAGTTCCTATTAGTTTTATAGCTAGCTTTGGTGCACCAAATCTTCCAAACGAGTGGTTGAGGTATAGTTAGCTTTGGTGCACAAGAGTACTATTTTTATTTTTATTTTGCAAAATCGAAAAACTTTAATTAAAGCAGGAAATTAAAGGAGAATTTCAAGAGTTATTAACAAGGATGAAATCTTTGCTATTCAATCCTTAAGGAGTTTTTGGGGTTTAGACCACCCAAAACAAACGTAGAGCAACCCTTATGCGACCTCAAACAAAGAAATAATGTAACTATGTTAGAAGCATAAGCTAGGTAGAAAGGAACCAATAACCACACAAACATAATACACTGAAAAAACCACTTTATATATGTTAGCCTTTTTATTAACATAACCAACACTAATACATTTTCATAAATTTATGATTTGTTTATAATCAACTGGAAGTTTTAACGAATTTAAATGACTTAACTTGTCAAAGCCTATTACGAAGACTTTCTTTTATATTTTTAGAATCGGACATACCAGAGTCGACTCTCTAATGACCTGAACACTTATCAAGCTCGCCCATTATAAAATTAAATTTTGCCAGCCTTCGACCTAATTTATTTAGGGTCATTTGCACTTTTGTCTCTATTTTGTGCTGGTCTTTAATTTTTGCTCTTCAAAATTGAACTTATGCCCCTATAGGCATAAGTTCGATTTTGAAGGGCATAAATTAAGGACCAGTCCATTTGAAGGGAAAACCGTGCAATTAAATGATTTATTTATCTAGCTGGGCATAATGCGACACCTTAAGGAACAATCTGTCAGCTTAGGCATAAGTTCGATTTTGAAGGGCATAAATTAAAGACCAGTCCATTTGAAGGGAAAACCGTGCAATTAAATGATTTATTTATCTAGCTGGGCATAATGCGACACCTTAAGGAACAATCTGTCAGCTTAGGGGCTAGGTCGGGCTGGGCCGAACTAACTTTTAAAAAATACTATTTCAATATGACCCTGAACACATTGAATAAATGGGCCTGGTTGGTACGGTGTCGGCCCATAGTTGATCATACTTTAAAGACATAATATTTCTAGCATTAAAAAAATAGGGTATCTTGATTACTACTAAGGATAAAACACTAAAAAATTAGCTATTGATAAAAATACTATAAAAATGATGATATGTTCTTGTGAGTTCTAACTGTCCTAAAACATCTAGAAGATACTTATATGCTATATCATTCATATAATTAGAAAACTAATATTCTTAGTTTATTTGTGTCATAGGACGATTAAAGTAAAAAAACTCAATTGCGAATTAATCATGATTTAGTCATATTTAGGTCATTTTCATTAAGTTATCAGGATATGGTGCTTTAGAAATAAGTCATATTTATGACTTAACTTATAGATCTACATGTAATGTATGACAATTGACTACAACTAACTAATTTTAGTGTGGATATCGCCCTTTTTCAACTTGTTTTCAAATGGATTATGAGAGTTCTCAATAACTTTGATAAAAGCTTGCCAATTTTCACCATGCTTTATCCTACAATAGCATATCTATTCGGCACATTGTTTTTTAGTACCATATCGCTCTTCAAAATCGTAATACAAAACGCTTTAAATTGTCAATGAATCTGATGCAAGAGTCAATATTCTGCTGAATCAATTACTGGATTTATCTACCTTTCTGTCTTGTCATTGACTTCATAAATGCAATAATAATATGAGGATAATAATCATATTTCTTATAAATATTCATGGAAGCAAATAATTTTTTTATTATTCTTTAAGATTTGAGTACATATTAGGAAAGATTATTTCATAAATTAAGTGAACAAATTAGTGGAATGTAGCTTTTCTGAATTCGAAAAGCTATTTTATAAAAATATGTAACATGTGTAGTTACTGAAGTCAGTGATCTAACTGATTGTCCTGTCCTGAAAGTCCGTATGAGTGATTAATTTCAATACTTCCTCCATTTCAGAAAAAGTGATTTTGTGATTTTTTTACCTTTTTATTTTATTTCAAAATAAGTGGTGTTTCACATAATCAAGAAGACATTAATAACGTTCTTCCAATTTAACATGAAAAAGGAACTCGACTACAAAGAGATAATATTCACTTCACTCAGGGGACCGAATGAAAAACTGTGTTTTGATGAAAACAGCATTTCATACAACTATTTCTTGGTCAAATCTGAGAATCTCGATGATTATAGGTAATTTTTAGTGACCTAGGCTTTATGTGCTTTATGTTTTGATCTGCATTCCCTTTGTTTTTGTATTACTTGCACCATCTTCGTACTTTCTTTCAATAATAAAACTTTACCATTTCAAAAAAACTTATTTTACTTTATTTACTCATATATGTTTGTCTCATTGTAGTTTTAATATTATTTTTTTGGGTTATATGTACTTTTGGTCAAATACAATCAACCCCCACATCATCTCTTATGAATAGGTACTGGTTTTACAAAAAGCAAAAGGCTTACCGGTCAATCATGGAAAAGATTGAAGAAGATACAACAAGTCATTACGTGCTAGAGCACTTCGAGTATCAGTTTTATGATTTAACCAGGAACACAGGGCGTGAATGGTGTGAAAGAAACTTTGTCAGAAGGAATACAAGGGTGTTCTTGTTGAAGATAGTAAGATCTATTATAGAGTATATCTAGCATTTGTATTGCATAATTTTTTTCTTTTCATATATAGAAGTTCATTCATTTTTGTTAATATTTTTTTTTTTTTTTTTTTTTTTTTTGCAAAATCGCAGTGTGCTAGATTACTTTAAGATTGAGGAAGTTGAAGACGTCCAAGAACAACTTGTTGCTAACATGGAGGAGTTAAAGTAAACCATTTTTCTGTTTGTGTTTTAAATGTTTGTTATATTAATATTATTTAAATTTTCGTTCGTACGAGATCTTTATAAAAAAATTATTGTTCCTACAGGATAAAAAATAAGTTGATCGATATGAGGTTAATCAAGGCAACTACGACTACGGATATCACTCTACGAGAGATATATAGTGTGTTTACCCTCGGAGAGCAACAATTGAATTTGTACGCGGTTTAAAGGATATGTGACTTGAGCTTACTAACAAAAGAATTAACGAGCAAAAATTAACAAGCAAACTATGAGAATCAAACAAAGTAAATGAGCATGAGTATTGAGATGGCAGATCCGACGGGGAGGGGATCCTTTCTCGGATTGTGCTTAAAGGGTCCGACTGGGGGGATTCCTTCCTCGGACTGTTTGGAACGGACGGTGAAGTGCAAAGAATGAACTTAACAAAAAATGATACTCAGAACAGAGGCTTAGACGGAGAAGAATTTTTCTTATTAGCAACTGGAATATATTTTTAAAGACGATTCTTATGCCCTCTAATGGAGCTGATACATGCGTTTAAATAGTGTAAGTATCCTACTAAAACTAGGATACACGAGCCATCACGTGGATAAAAGTGGTTCCGATTTTGTCAGATACGTCCGTTGGTGGCTTGATCCTCGGCGATGAATCAGGGGAAGATAACCTTCCGTTGATTTGGACTTATCCCTTTGAATACACCTCGGGTGACACTTCACGGACTTACTACCTCGGACACGTCCAAGGTTCCCTTTCACGAACCAATACTAACGGACCTTTACTGAACCAGAGAGAACTTTTCCCAAGTTCTCACCATACACATAGTGCGGTATATATTTGTATATAATTTACAAATAAATAAAATTGCTAAGAAGAATTTAAACATTGTAATTGTTTTTCATGTTGCAGCTCATCAGCTATTTGAATTAATACCACATGAATTATTACCACTTATGGAGGCATTGGTTCGGCTTCGAGAGACTATGTCGATTTATCTACTCAATGATAACAACTTATGTATATATTTTTTCTATTGTGATTAATGGTACTCCAATTAATTACTTTGGTTATGTTGAAGTGTTGAAAAATGGATCTTGGATCGAATATCCAAAACTATTTAGCTATATTGCAATCTATGTATTTGCTTACTAAAAAAAAGAACACAATCTATGAATTTAAGCTGTGTGAGAATGAAAAAATTCCTGACCCCCTACTTTGCGAGTACAACACAAAACTAAGACCTGGTTTTGTGTTGTACTTGACCTTATATAGATGAGATAAACAGGCTATTGATTATTGACCTGGGCCTTAAGTAACTCGTCACAAAACCAGCCCTAAGCAAAACAACTCTTACGGAATCTCATGCAATTCAATCAACCACTAATCTTACGAAATTGGTGAAAAGAAAATGGCCAGAAGTGATAATGGCCGTGGACGGAAGATGAAAAAAAATCTAAAAGAAAATGAAGGCTCCAAAAGAGGCTGACAAGGCCACAAATGATAACAAGAAGAAGGGGAGCAGCTGTTCGCACCGCAGGAAATCATAGAACAGAAAGCTTACCATCAGTGAGCTTGCCACACAAATTTTTAAATGTGAGGACGGTTATTGGTGCAAATCCATGATCAACAGAGAGAAGAGTGTTAGATTTCAACCATGTCAATTCTAAAACATTTGAACAATGCCTACTTTTCTAATTAATATGTAATAATTTTAGGTAATTTTGATACTGAAATAGAACTTATGGTTGACATCAAAGTCAATTTGATTTTTTTTTAAATCATTGACCTGGCGGTGGCTACAAAGAATTCAAAAAGTCAATAGTGGACCAAGGTAATCAATATTCAAGGAAGATAGCTTTATAATAAAAGGTGAGGTTCAATATATGAGCACTTCTTGAAGTCAATGGCATTACTAAATATAATAGAGTGTTGTCTTGAATCTTTGGTACATAGATGTGCCAAATTTTCTATTTGTTCCAGGAGTCGACTTGACCATGTGATAGTTCCTTAATTGATGCAAAGTGAAGTGACAACTATTCAACTATCTCTGTGATTTAACAATGCAGTACCGCTAGTAAGGATGAAATTGCTCGTCTCTATTTTTAGGATGTAACTTAAGACGGGAGTGACAAATTAATCGTCATCTTCACTAACAAAGTGAAAATTTATTGCAGATAGGATCTTCAACAAAGAAATCTACGTTTTGTTGGACTGTTCGGATGAATCCTTTGACTGGATTATGAATAATGAAACTAGAAAAATCAGATAGGATGAATCTTTTGACAGGATCATGAATGATGGAACTAGCAAAAGAATAAGGAATATGCACGAACGATATTGAAAACCTATACTTTGATACCATGCGAAAAATGAGAAAAACTAGTTATATGTATAATATCTTGATGTGAACTTTGTGAACTTGATCTTTTCATGTTAATACATAATATGATCTTAACTTAAATATCATGCAAAAACAATAATCAAAATTTAGTAGCAAGTTGTAACCCAAGAAATTTGGTTAACCCTATTTATTTCCACTCTCAACATACACTAAGTTGATGTACTTGCTTGGACTGACCTTTACTATACTTGATTTTATGATTATATCTTTAACAGAATCCAGACATCAAACTTGTTAGCATCATTTCGCGGTTGATTAATTCACCAAATCATATTACTATACGGTTGTTTGACCTCTCATATTCATTAGTATATCTCAATTCACTCCAAGATATTTTGGATGTGTTCTTCGATCACTTGCAGGTGCTTAATCAAATGACAAACCATTCATTTAAAACTTCAGTTGATAAGCTGTGGTCTAAACTTTCTTTTACACTTTTTTTAATGAAGGTTGTATTGCTGAGAGATGATGATCATGACCAAAATCATATGGTGTCTTATACTCTTGACGATGTGGGTACGTTCGCTATCTTATTAATTTCTAACATTGATTTTAAAGATATATTTTCTTAAGAGTTGACTCCAACATGTCCTAAAATCAAAGAATTTGCTTTTTCAATTGATGAGCAAATATTATTTATCTATTTTGATAATCTGTCTATTTTATCTTTTTAGATATTTCTGATTATAATCCTTGTATTTTGTAAACTTTTGTTATTTGATTTTAGATGGATCATCATTATGTAGATTCACCCGATTGTTATTGGTCAGTACTTTTCTACCATATATGTCTTTTTCATTCTATCAAAAATCGATTTTACGGTGTAGAAGTTTATGACCTCCCCCTATATGCCTTGGGAAAAATGACAATTGATACTAATCATGTAAGTTGGCAACCTCAGAGTCAATGTCTTGACATTTAGTGTTATGTGGTGTTCTTTGTTCATGAATCTTGTTCAATGTATTATGTTTTTCTATTTGTTAACCGTTGTACAAATTACTCTGTGCATATGAGAAGTGGCCCCGGTGTCCATGTACCAGTTTGCATCCGGAGGAGTGATACCGAGGGTGTGCATTGCAGCCTCGATATTTGTTGGAGTAGGAGCTGTAGCCGAGTAAGCTTGCTGAGGACGGGGCCCAAGAATACCGGGCTGTGGCTGTTGGCGCTGCTGCCGGAGATTCATGTTAGGCCTGGCCCATTGTCCAGTAGGATATGGACATGGGGGTACAACCTGTCACACCCTAGCAATGGTAGGGCATGACGGGCACCCGACTCTCATCATAGTCGAGCGAACCCTTAGACATTCGCTCTATCAAAACCTGTCATTTCAAAAACTTTTAAAAACATAAAACTTTTCCAAAGGCACCCGACTCTCATCAGAGTCGAGCGAACCCTTAGACATTCGCTCTATCAAAACCTGTCATTTCAAAAACTTTTAAAAACATAAAACTTTTCCAAATAGAGATCATTATCTTTATAATGATTATGAAAACTTTCAATCAATTAAGTACTTTAAACCAATTTAAATCATCTAAAATACATACTCTTTTAAAATCTACAAATGATTCGCCTGACATCGTTTTGTCGACATCTCGACAAACATACCACAGGACACTGTCTGCAGAAGTCTCTAAGGAGTGAACTGAACATTATGAGTCAGGACAGGGCCCCCAACATACCCATAATCACGCATATCTAGACATGACTCAGCACAGCTCCAGGATGAGGTGGAACTTGCCAATCCCAGCAGATGTCAGAGCATCCTAGTTGTATACTCAACCTGCCAAACAATCTGGGGCTGCGGGCATGAACGCAGCGTCCCCAGGCAAAAGGACGTCAGTACGGACAATGTACTGAGTATGTAAGGTGGTAACAAATCATAACCATAACTTGATTTAGGAGAGAAGAAATCACAATCAAACTCAATACCTGCAGCCTTCGCTGGAAGAAACATAAATGTATACACGAGGTCTCAAAACAATCTTTAAGTAAATAATGCAATCCAACAAACATTCTTTAAGTAAATAATGCAATCTAACACATATTCTTTAAGTAAATAATGCAATCTAACACACGTGCCGCTTCCGACATGTTAACAAAATGGTCCCTTCGGACGGCCGCTTCCCGCATAGTAATGATGGCCCCTTCGGGCAGCCGCTTCCGGCTTAATAACAATGATGGCCCCTTCGGGCAGCCGCTTCCGGCCTAATAATAATGATGGCCCCTTCGGGCAGCCGCTTCCGGCTTAATAATGATGATGGCCCCTTTGGGCAGCCGCTTCCGGCTTAATAATAACGATGGCCCCTTCGGGCAGCCGCTTCCGGCTTAATAATAACGATGGCCCCTTCGGGCAGCCGCTTCCGGCTTAATAATGATGGCCCCTTCGGGCAGCTGCTTCCGGATTAATAACAATGATGGCCCCTTCGGGCAGCCGCTTCCGGCTTAATAATGATGGCCCCTTCGGGCAGCCGCTTCCGGATTAATAACAATGATGGCCCCTTCGGGCAGCCGCTTCCGGCTTAATAATGATGATGGCCCCTTCGGGCAGCCGCTTCCGGCTTAATAATGATGATGGCCCCTTCGGGTTGGTTTTGGAAGTCTAAATATTAAAATCTCGCACCTCCTTCGGAGTGGTTTTGAAAGTCTAAATAGTAAAATCTCGCACCCCTTTCGGAGTGGTTTTGAAAGTCTAACTTTATGTTTCCTTTAGTATAAAACTAATTTCCTCGAAATCATTAGTAA
The DNA here is from genome assembly GCF_019175385.1 of Lycium barbarum. Taxonomy (NCBI): domain Eukaryota; kingdom Viridiplantae; phylum Streptophyta; class Magnoliopsida; order Solanales; family Solanaceae; genus Lycium; species Lycium barbarum. Next base: position 28,368,934 of record NC_083340.1, read on the forward strand.
AACCATATGCATATAAATCAGTTTTTAGGACTCAATAGGTAAGTACACTAATCGACACTTGAAGGATCATAAAGACGTCTCGAGTCAATCCGAGTTAGCATAAGAAAGTTATGAACGTTATTCATTACAGAAACCTTTATGAACGTTTCAAAGCAATCCGAGACCGTCTATGAAACTTAAGGGCATCAATCCTTATAGGACCTTTTTAGAAACAGAAACTCTTTATGCTTTGCTCGTTATTCCATCATACAATAAGCTCGACCATACTAAGCATGCTCATATCAAGAAGCGAATAAGAATCATAAACAAGCTCAGAATTAAAGAATAGAGTTACCCCAAGGTGTGTGTCATATCTTACTTAGCTCTAGGACATGCCAAAGAAAGAAAGGGTAAGCCTTACATACCTGTTCAACCTCCTATTAGCTACGCTCATTCGTCCGAGCCCGTAAATCTACATTCGAGAGGATTAGCACTACATTAGTCTCCATATCACACGCTTATTCCGAGTTTCAAATTTTTACTATTCTATATTCTGCCGAAAATCGGGCAGCATCTCCCCTGTTTATATGCCTAGCCCGAGATTACAATTCAACAACCAATCAACAACAACAATAATACCAACATCAACAACACTATTATTCGTACCAACATATTCCATAAACATCCCACACGACGTTTTTCAACATACAACAACAATATGCACTTTCTTCCGTCCCAATCAAGGAGTATAGTCCCATCAACACACCAACAATGTTAGATACCGTTTTTATATGCATAAATCAGTCCATCCACACGGCCACAACATGTTCAAAACAGCCCATAAACACGACAACTACAACACAACACTTTACGACCTTTTCGCCATAACTATTTTTATTTTTAAAGCTTGCTAGGCCTTCAAATAAACTCAACATAAAAGATGGGATGACTAACATACCTTATACTTGAAAAAGAAACTCAGCCACGTCAACCTTTTCCAACACCAAGCTTAAGTAGAAGCAAGAACAATCACTTTTCACGGACTAGTTTGGCGTAATCTTGCCAATTTCTTGATTTATCGGACTATAATGTTTGGGAGATGTTTTGAGAGAATTCTAGGAACTTTTGGAATGTTAATTTGCTGAAAAAAACGAGTTGATGGGGGTATTTATAGCCCCCCTAGGTCGGTTCCACCGACCTTCCCATGTGGGGCCCGCGGATCCACTTAGGCAGCTTAGGGTCTTGTTCTTAAAATGGCCATAACTCTTGATTACGACGTTGTGTGAGGGCCCACGACCTATGGTTGGAAATATATTTCAATTATCTACAACTTTTATTTCTGGGAGTTTTCCCAAATTCCAAACTTATAATGCCGTTTTGCCCCTCCAAGTCAGATCATCCGGAAACGTTTCCTTAAATCACCCTTTTGGAGGGCTTATGTCCATATTTGGCTTATGGGTCCTTCTTAGGACTTGCTCAACTTCACATGTACTACCCATATATCTCTTCATATGTCTTTTATAAAACCCCGACATGTGGGCCCCACCTTAACTTATGGTTACGAGGGCTATTATCAGGTAACTTGTTAACTGATTTATTCCGTACGATCTCCAAATGTCACATGAATACTCTTATACGCAGATAATACAATCTTCATCCCTAATTCTTGTATAACTCTGCTCTCCCTTGAGCTCATACTAAGCCGCCGACAGTCTTGGTGACGCAAACTTTCCGGGGTGTAACTCAGCCCACTGCATCCATGGCCACGGCATCCACTGCTGCCCAGAGGTCCGCTGGTTAGGGGGGGGGGGGCTGCTGCTGGCCACCATTGCGGTTGTTGCTGCCACCGCCGGAGTTGCCTCTCCCTTTGCCCCCACCAAAATGTCTATTCTTACCAGAAATTCCACGACTTTGAGGCCGTTTACCACCTGAAATATGGCGTTGTGAGGACTGATCAACAGAGTCATGAGAATTGTCCGAATCACGAGCAACCATAGCAGACGATGTGTTTTGAGTCGTCTTCTTGAGACCAGCCTCTTCAAAAACAAGCATCGAGCGAGCTTGATAAAATTGGGGCAAAGGATCGCTTTGACGGATGAGTATGGCCACACCATTATATGGCTCGGTGAGGCCGGACACCAATTGGACAACCAGTCGGTTATTGTCCACCGGAGAGCCTACATTCTTGAGTTGATCCGACAAGGACTTGAGATGTTGACAGTGCGCGGAGACATTGGGAAATTGCTCCATATCAGTGTGTGTGAAATCGTACTCAAGTGTGACGGCACGGGAGTGTTTGTTATCTTGGAATATATCACGCAGCCTATTCCAAGCCTCTATCGCCGTGGTGTCGGGTTCAAGAATTGTATGTAGCAAATCTTGAGAGATAGTGGCATAGATCCATTGGAGTACCGTGGCATCGAGGGTGACCCACAGTTCCATCTCCTCCTCTGTCTTAGGGGGCTTCTCCTTGCCTTTAGCCGGAGGAATAATATGGTCTATGACTTTGTGAGATCGTGCGTGAATTTTGAAGAGTTCCGCCCACGTTGCATATTGAACGTTCTCCATCTCAAGGGTGATGGGAACAAGATTCTTGATGTTAGAAACAACAAGAGCAGGGTGAAAAGATGATTTGGACTCAGCCATGGAGACGAGAAAAGAACAGGAAAAAAAAATGCAACAGGAAGCAGACGAAGAGCAGCTGTGGAAGAGTGGGGAATGAAACCTAGAAGTTTGATACCATAAAAGAAGTATTTTCCCTGAATAATTCATTAAGCATCATTAGCTTATATACAAGATTACAAGCGTTAAGTTAGGTTAAGGATACAAACTGATTAGCTATAATTAAGGGCTAATTATATGGCTAAATATACACCTAACAAATATAACCACTATACAAAATCAGAATATATTATCATATATTCTAACAGTGACCTTGATTTAGTGCATTATGCGTTTTTAATTTGATAACTTTTGTACAAATTATGCTACTCACCATCGATGTAGAGCTTCCATGTTGAGAGGATGACAAGATCAGAATTGCAATCCACGAAAAAATGAGGAGTTAAAAAAATATCTCTTAGCAACTTTAAGGAAGAAGATTATGATAAAAATATGATTTTATAAGTTTCCATCGGGTCAGTAGTATAAATGCTTTGCGCTTTGTTTGGATATAAATTGAATTTTGTTAAATTTAAAAACAAAAAAAATAGTGTGGCAAGGTACAAAAGCATTTAACACCATCTTGCCAAGGTGAAAATGGTAGCGCATAGGGAAGAGATGGAGGGAGAAAGACATTGTGGTAGGGAGTCGAACCTTAAGGGAGGAAGAGCGGTGATAAAGGGAGGAAGCAGTTGGGAAAAGAGGGTTTGGGCAAGCCTTAATTCTTCAATTTTTTCTATTTCCTATAGTTGACTTAGTTGACCATCAGATGGATGCATTCGACAAAGCAACCAAGTTAATTTTCGATTAGCATTCAACAAAATAATATAATTATACAAATATTCAAATATACTATCTTAGGCTATAGTTCTACCAAAAAAATATTATCTACGTATATAACTTTTTTTTATTTTAAATTAAAGGTAAGAATAACATAGAAAAACTCTATTTCAGAACTGTGTAACGGCTGTTGCCATTCAGGGTGCTATAACCATTTCAAGTCTAAAAGTTGATCTGCCCATTTCAATCTTCACCCAACGGAAACTACATATTCATGAAAACGTTTACTTTGTTTGAACATGGAGAAGTGAAAAGTGCAACCCTTTGGGAATATAATCCTTTTTTATATTCTCACAATCAAAATGGTGAAGAATTAAAAAGTACTACTCTGTTCATTCTTTACCCATCATCGTTTTCTTCAGGAGCTCTTTGAGGTCCTATTTTATGTTTTCCCTAAAGCTCGGCTCGCATGAAACGTCGTGCCTCTACGCTAAGGACACTATCCTTGTAAGATAGTTCTGGCCTTTTGACATTGTTTTTGAGCTTTTTCATTGCAGTTTTGCATTCTTTATTCTCCTTTTTGTCTGACCAAAACTTCCATACGCTATAGAGACCGTTTTCCGAAACACCGATGAATGTGAAACCAGTCGCAATTTTGCTTTGAAACTTCGCATCCCTTGAATCCTTGCCAAATTTTTTGGCTAATTCAACCACTTTTGGGTTGTTTTCTACCGATTTCCCAACCACTTTGGTCAATGGCTCTAGAACAAACTTCACAAATACACTTTCCGGCATTGTACGTTGGTTCGTTTCTTCTTCTTGTCGAGACAGGAATTTTTGGAGATTTATGTGGACAAATTCCTCCTACATATGTAACGCTTGTTATAGTCTAGGTAGTAAACCAAATCTTATTTCTTCAATTGTCTTGGGAAAACCCATAATTTGATATAATTTTTACTTAATGAAATGTGAGAAAAATATAAAAAAAGCTTAATTTCAGAATTATTCGACAAACTTACCTTGTATTAATAAATTAAATATATTTTAACATACATCATTAAAAGATAATATAATGGATTAAATTAAATGTAAAAAATATATTTAAACGTGTAATAAAATTATTCTTTCATTATCTTTGTACATTTATAGTGCTTTGAATAAACACTAATAAAGTGTTTAACACATTATTTATTTTACATCAAGTAAAAATTATTTTCTACAACAAGGAATCAAGCTAGCCTATTATGTTTTTCTTTCAAAAGAAACTTATAAGATAGTCAAATTTTTTAGTTAAGAAAAAACTTTGAAAGGGTAGATATGAAGAAGAAAAGAAAAATAAGTTGATATTCGAAATTTTAGTAAAGTAAAACTCATTAAATGTGTGTCAGAATAGAGAAAAACTTTTACATTTTTTATGCACTGAAAACATAAATCGTCATTAATTTAATCGAAAGAGAATGAAATTCAAATTTTTCATCTTACTTTTTCCTGGAAGGAATAATTGACACAAAAAAATAGAAAGTGTCCATAATACCCCTATAACCCACATTCCGCCCATTCTACCCGCAATTTTTCTACCCAAAAATCATTTTCCTTCTTATTAGCCCAACTAACATTAATTCATTTTCATAGTGTTTTGATTTGATTATAATTACCTGCAATATTTAACGAATATAAATGATTAACTTGTCAAAGGCCCATTACTAACGCGTCTTTATATTTTTACACTCGGGCATACTAGAGTCGATTCTCCAAGGACCATGTACTGATCAATTATCAAGCTCGACCTATCATGAAATTCCAATTTTGCCACACCTCGACTTATATTTTTTTACATAGCTGTGCACAATCCGACCCCTTAAGACAGAATCTATCAGCTTAGGGGCCAGGTTGGGCTGGGGACCGAACTACAAACTCGATCTTAGTATTTATCTATTTAGAGTATCTTGACTACTACTATTGATAAAATACTAAGTCTTAGGCTATTTATAAAAGCACTATAAAAATGATGATATATTGTTATCAGTTTCTAACTGTACTAAAAGCATCTAGGAGACGCTTATAGCTAGGCACCACATTACACAACAAACCTCTCATTTACACAGCAAGAGCTTTCAAACCTTTCATTTACACAAAAAGAACTTTCAACGCTCATCTTTCAGATAATTCGTCCTTCATATTTGTAGTGTTAAGTATGACTCTCACTGCATAGGTATAGATTTCAGTCTCTCACCGACCTTCTTCAATACCACTCCTCTGATCTGCCTTGGTGGCTGCTTCCAGTTGTCATAGTTGGCTTCGTAATTTATCTGCTTTGTATCTAGCTAGCAATGTTATGTAACTTCAAGTGGAGAAACATTCGGATGAATGTAGAGTTTGTATACAGGGGTGACTACGAGAGGCCAATTTGATCTAAAAAATCTAGACACGATAGACCTTGCTATTTGGGCTATGACAGTAACTATTGGTGTTGTTCTTTTTACTTTAGAAGACGTTCATTCTAGTATGCGGAGCAACATGCACATGCAAGGAAAACAATTGATCAAAGTGCTGGAATATCTACCAATTATAGTTGCACCTCATCAAAATTGGGTAGTTAGCAAGCTTAGAATTACTTACCAAACTCTAGACACTGCTCATGAGAGGATAGGGTTAGATGTTGGTGCAAGTATCCTGCAATTTATATTTCGCTTGGCCGAATATGCGTCAAGACGTAATTGTTCGGTGGATATTTGCAAGACACTTCAAAATAACTTATTGGCAGTTCCTCTGCTCTTGGCTGTGGTTTGCTTTTCTAAGAAACTCATGCGAAAATCCGATGTTCAAGTAAATACAATTAGTTATATGTTTGCGAGAATCAAAGAACGAAAGTTGCTATTCCAGTTTCATCTTTGTGGACAAGGATTAAAGCTTGTACCCATATGATGAATTTCAATATTAACAAAACATTTGACATATGAAGTACTAATCTTCGAGCAACTTTTGGGGAAACAATGCATTTTACAATGATGGAAATGAGGCAGCGAAATGTTACAAATGGGGTTTGGTATATTCCTGGAGTTGATTTTGTTATTCTACGTTTTCAATAATTGATCAGGCCAGCTACAATGCCATCAGGGTTACGTGGATTTTCTTTGTGAGAGATCATGTTAGGAGATCCCTAGTGATTTTGGTTGGAATAGAAGTTGATAGAAGGAACATAAATCATGTCTTTGAGGTTGAGGGATACCAACTTTCCTGTGAGGCCATATCATTCATATAATAGAGGAGTAATATTCTCAATTTACTTATAACATAGGACGATTCAAGTAAAAAGCTCAATCGCGAATTAATCATGTCTTCTTCATAATTTTATCATTTTCATTAAGTTATTAGTATATGGTACTTTGAAAAATAAGTCAGTATTTATAATTTAACTCGTAGATCTACAAGTAATGTATGACTATTGACATAAAATTATCAAATCCATACTAATTAATTATTATATGGAAAAATACATAAACCCCCCCCCCCCCTCAACGTATACTCGGATTAATTATGACGCACCTAACCTTTGCGGGCGACCTATTACCCCCAGGCCTTATTTTTTCTGTATTTTTGGACTGACGTGGCAAAAAAAAAAAATTGAAGCCCAGTTGCACAGTGGAGAGTGTTGCACACTCTCCGCCACATTGGTGCCACGTCACTGCCACTTTTCCTTTTTTTTCATTTGATTTTTCTTTTATTAATTATATTTACACTAATTAACCTCTAATTAACCATTAAACTATTAATTTTGTCTTCTTCATCACTAAACTCTTCTTCTTCATCACTAAACCCTTCTTCTTCTTCTTCTTCATTTCAAGAAACCCATCAACCCATTTTCTTCCTCCATTAGCACACACATTTAACCCATTTTCTTCCTCTATTAACAACACACATTCAACTCATTTTCTTCCTTCCTTAACACACACACATTCAACCCATTTTCTTCCTCCATTAACACACACATTCAATTTAATCATCAATCATAAAGAGCTTATTTTCAAGAAACATTCAACCCATTTTCTTCCTCCATTAGCACACACACATTCAACCCATTTTCTTCCTCTATTAACACACACATTCATTTGAAGGCAAATCAAACACCAAAATATCTCCTCCACCGAAATGGCATTATGTTTTAATGGGTCAGACCCATTTTCATATTGGTGTTGTTGCTGCTGCTGTTGCGGTGTGGCGGCGGCGGCGGCATCGGTGGTTGAGGAGAAAGAAGAAGAAAGAGAAAAAGGAGAAAGAAGAAGAAAGAAAAAAATAAATTGCATTTAACAATTGAAATGTGAAAGAAAGGGAGGGTGGAGGTGGGTAGAGGATAAATTATAAATAAATTTTTATTAAAATATAAAAAATATTTTTACTGCTTTCACTCGCCATAATTTTTTTTTTTGCCACGTCAGTCGAAAATGGTACAAAAATACAGAAAAAATAAGTCCGGGAGGTAATAGATCGCCCGCAAAGATTAGGTGCGTCATAATTAATCCGAATATACGTTGGGGGGGGGGGGTTATGTATTTTCCCATTATTATATCTAAAATTAAATTAAATTTTATCTGAAGAGAGTTCAACGATACCCTAATGAAAGAAATAATATAAAAGGAAAAAAAGAAAAATATCAAGCTTATTAAACTAAATCAAGACACAGTGGAAAAAGATAGAGATACACACAAAAAAAAAAAAAAAAAAAAAAAGGAAACCAAACTTTGGGGGGGAAAATGGCAGTGTATCAACTTATAAGACACCAAATTGGCATACATTAGACATGTTTTAAGGAGTTAGCATTGGGCTAACAAATTTTGCCCACATGACCCGTAAATCAGAGAGTACAAATAGTGATAATTCCGTGCTTTCCCATTCTCATCTCTCTCCTTCATTAGTTGAGGATCATCCTTTATTACCATTGTCCGAATTGCAGTATGAGTAGAGGCGGAGCCAGGATTCGACGCTTGTGGGTTCGGGGTTCTAATTCTTTAAAGTTATTGGGTTCGTAATTAATTATTTGTATATATTTGATAAAAAATTTAATACAAATATATGATTCAGACAAAAACTGCTAGGTTCGGCCAAACCCACACCCAAAGGACTGGCTCCGCCCCTGAGTATGAGAGACATTGAAAGATTAGAGAACTGATACAAACGAATAAATAAAAATAGCACAAAAGGTGAATGAATTATATTATGGAGATAAGAAAATGGAAATAAATGAAATAAAAAAAAAAAAAAAGAACAAGAAATAAAGAAATAAAAAAAGGTTAGGAAATAGAAAAAAATGAAAAAAGGAGCTAGAACTAGATATGGATTCAGATTATGGTGAAAAAGAAAATGAAAAATAGTATGATTTGGAAAAAAAAAAAAAAGAAATGAACAATAAAAGGAGAAAAAAGAAAAAAAAACGAGAAAAAAGGAAAGAACAAAAGAAAGAAAACAAGATAAGAAGTAGTAAAACTGGGAAAAAAGAGAGAGAGAGAGAGAGAGAGAGAGAGATATAAGAAGTAGTAAAACAAAAAAGAAAAGAAGAAAAAAAAGATAATAACCTATAAAAGCTACAATGGGTAGAAAGGGTAGATAGTTTTGGGGGTATGAATGTAAAGGAGGCATGAAAGGGTAATTATTTTGTGTGTAGTGGGCATTCGTGTTTTTTTTTTCCTTATTTTGTTTCATGGGTTAAAATGGGGTCAGTCCAAAACAGCCCATCAAAATAAGTTTCATGCCCAACTTATTAAATACAGATGAGTTGGGCGTGTCAAATGGGTATGTGCCAGTTTTGTGTCTCGGCCCAAACCTGGGGAGGCGTGGCCGGCACCCGATGCCTTACTTGACCCCAAGTGTACCAACTGTAACTCGTGTAACATGAACAAAACAACAATCTGGGCCGACAAGGACAATCTGTAACACAAGTATGCCATCTTAGGCCGACAAGCGTGTGTATATACACACACACACACACACCTATGCGGGCCGACAAGACCACCATAGATGTCTACTCACAACAAACCCAAAATAACAAATACACAAGGGCTGATAAGGCCAGCATGCTGATATACCGTACATACAAGACATGTCTACAAGCCCCTAAAGAGAACATAATACTATGGTCGAGACAGGGCCCCGACATACCCATCATGTCTATATACTCAAAATGACTCAAAAACTCTGGACCTGGTAACTCTGGATGAAATGGAGCTTAACACTCAAGCTGGTACTCAGCATGTCTACTGTGGAGGCCTATCTATCATTTGTCAGGACCTGCAGGCGTGAAATGCAACGCCCTCTGCAAAAGGGATGTCAGTACGAAATAATGTATCGAGTATGTAAGGAACCTGAATAACTGAAATTGAATTAATATACATGATATACTGAATATAACTGAGGAGTAAAATACACTTACCTGGCTCTGACTCGTATAAAATAAGTAATACTGAAATAAACTGTCCGGCCTCAATAGGGCTCAGTGTCTAAGTGCACAGCCCCGAAGGCAACTGAATAGCCAAAAGGGAACTGTGTATCTGTATAGCCCGTAGGCAACTGCATATTTGTCTGACCCAAAAGCAATTGTATATCTATCTGGCCCGAAGGCAACTGTATATTTGTCTGGCTCGAAGACAACTGTATATCTATCTGGCCCGAAGGCAAGTGCATAATACTGTAAATGACACAAATATATATATATATACACACACACACTCTTTATTGCTCGACTGGACATGGAATAATGCTAACTGAACATAAACTCCCGATAATGGGATAGCTTAAACAAGAGTGAGATGAGACAACATGGAAATGTGAGTTCTGTGATATACTCTTTCTTTACACGCTCGTTCAACTCTTACGTATTATAGATTCATGCCAAGGAAAGGAAGGGAATAGCCTTTGCATGCCTTTCGTCTCACACTCGTCACAACAACGTACTCAAATGTATAGCACCTCAATCTCAAACAACAAGAAAGTTCTTGAATCTGAGGTTACTTCACAGCAAGGAAATCCCCAACTCGACTAGAAGGAAGAGGAACTTGATCTTCTTAGCACCACGGGATTCTCGATACTTGATTTACGTTGTTTACCTTGGATATTGCTCTTGGATCATGTATGAACTTAAGGAGAGGGTTTACAAGTGTTTAGGATCCGGAAAATGAGAGAAATGAAGTTAAAATGAGAAGCCACTGTTCATATACATTTTTTTAACATATGCACCTCCTAAATATACATACCGTATTTCTAATATACGGTCCGTATTTTGTATCGTAATTCCTCCAGGAATTTTCCAACTTTCTGCTTCCACTTTACGGTGGGGATCCACAAAAATGCAGTCTGTACTTTATTTGTACGGTCCGTAATTTTGACGAAACGTATTCTCTTCGATTCGTTTAATCTCTAAACCTTCCAATACCTACTGAACATGATCTTAAACCCTTATATCTTTAGGATTAACATGATTAACCACGTATAACCTCAAAGATGATCTTGTTCTCCGAGCTTACGTCGATTAACTTATGACGAAACTTAACGTACGAAAACACGGAATGTAACATTTTGCTACCCCTAAATTTACATCCCATGGGAGTGTTCATCCGAGCATATCTGCTGAACATTCGAAGAAGTTGCAAAGCTTCTTGAATGATTTAGAAGATAAGATGGTGAAAGATAAGCTTCTACTTCCGCACATTGGGATTTTGATCTATTGGTAACAGTGCAGCGCATGATCTGTGATTAGGTGCACGTCGTGAATTTGAATCGAAGCCTAAATTTTAAGTGGAGAAATATAGAGGGGTGGACACATCATACACCAAATTTCCAATAGTACACCACTAATGCCTAACCCTCAAAGATTTCTCTATTTAATAAAGAATAGTGCTTGTTCTCCTGCTGCCAACTACATAATCATCTTGCAGGATAATTGTTTAACTTTAGGTTGTTCTCAGTGAAGTCTTAGTTTTTTCAGTTCTCCCGTAAGACAACCTTGGGTGATTAGATTAGGTAATAAAATCCACGTATCAGTAGTTTTTTCCGTCACCTCTAAGAATGTGAAATATAGGATCTTTGCAAATTTCACACGTGATATGATGAAGCATATACAACTTTATCTTCTATAGGAAAATAGACTCGTGTAGAAGCTTCAAAAGCTTAAATTCAGAGACGCCCAACATGTTCAAATTTACAAAAGAAACTCAAAACTATTCCCATATATAACAATGTATACAAGTTCTTAGATACAACCTACAGGGGACACACTTTAGTTCTTTCTATCCTAAAATTGAGAAAATCATAAAAACGAAAAGAGAGGAAAAAAAACATTATATATATTATTGTCCTAATATACACATTTCTTGACATATGCCCTATTACCTGGACCAACCTATCTTTTCTGGAAGTTGAATGCTTTGATTGAGAAAGCAAAAATGAAGAGAAACACAACTGATATTCCAACAAGAATGACTGCAACATATCCCACAAAATCATATTTGAAATCGAAGAAACTCTCTATGAATTCTTCCACGGTCTCATTTGTGTCAAGTTTGTCTTGTAGGTCACCATATTGTGAGGCAATTAGTCCATATAATGTCCATGAAATCGGGCAAATGTAATAGTACCATCTCCACCACACCGGCATTCTCTGTCATAAATCGAAAGAGAGAGAATTGTCAGATTGGTCATGCCAGTTTGAGAAAAATAATTTAGTCCAAAATTTTCAAACATGTTCTGTTGAGGGTAATGTAATTTGAAGAAGAACTAGTAGTTAACGTACTGTTTTTGGAACGACGAATCCACTGAAAAGGTTCCATACTGCATAAAATGCGGATGAAATGATGGCTGCAATGCTGTGATTAGGAGTAACGGCTACTGTCATCATCCCGTACAATGTGAAGTATAACAAGGTGAAGTACATGAAGAACAGATACCAAAAAAACTTGGCAACTGTCCATTCAAATCCAATCATGGCATAGACTATAACCCCATATATAATCGTCTGAATGAAAATGTATGGCAGCTCAATCATAACCTGCATAACAAAATATAGTCAATCGATGAGCATAGCCAATGTTAACATAACAAAGTGGTCTGGACCACCTGACATGATGGTAAAATTCTAACTACTTTGAGAGATTGGATGTTTCTACTTTGTCCCTACTCTCTTCAGTTCAGACTCTAATGATATGATAAAAGGCGTGCACATGTCTATATATATATGAATATCTATCTAAACATTCTTCAAACGTATTGAATCTAAATTCTAGATCCGCCTCTATCACTAACACAACGACAGTTTTTCATAGCATATACACTAATGTACCCTCAAGATGTCACCTAATTAGGCCTTTGACGAACTTGTAAGGCCATACACCCATGGTGATCATTTGAATCCATTTTGTGAATCATCAAGAGGTTTTCAAAGATATTGACCAAATTAAATTATATGTAGGGATACAAATCTGTACCTGTCCAAAAGCATAAGGCAGAGCTGAATACATTCCAGCTGCTCTTTCCCTGTAGAAGACGGTCCTCTCAATGGCAATGACTGGCTGAACCGAAGTAGCATTTTGTACACCAAGAAACAAGACAGCAGCATACATCGAACCTACTGCATTCAATATATCCTGTTGCCTTCTCCTGAAATTGTGTTCAAAACCATTAGACTTGTGACTAAAAGCACGTCGAGGAAAATAAATCTTGAAGATGAAAAACAGTTCCTGTATATTTCAATTTACCTTTTGGAGCCAAGACCCCAGAATATCGTTCCAAACATAAGAGCAATGAAGAATGTAAACATGAGCCTGACTGCTGTATAAGGAGGATTTCGCCAGTATGACCAGTGCTGTTTCCAAAAGCAAGCCATACATTGGGTGAAAAAAGACTGGGAGTACTTAGTTTGAAAGTACAGGTCTTTTGAACCTGGGGCTGGCACACTTAGTTCCTTTATTAATGCTTTGTTTCTCCTGAATATTTAATCCACTTCAGTATCCAAGATTGTACAATTTGTAATTCGATATATAGAATGTAATTGTGTTCTACTCAAGATTCATACCTATACAATTCTGAGTTCTTGTACAATTCTGTGAAGTCAATTCCAAGAGCTGCTTCTTGTGCTACTGAAGTTATCTCCAACATCCATGTTGCAGGATTATAACCATCTTCGATTTTTGCAACTCCATCAATTCCCTGAGCCAAACGGAAGAAGAACCATTACTTTGTGTACTACGCCAACATAATAGGAAAACCAGTTTCTTTACCTAACAGTTTCCTTACCTCAAAATACTTAATAAGGTGAGAACAATGTCGTCCTAATGGCCCGACATATATTTCTTCACCTCCTCGTTTCAAGAGTAGGAGCTGCAATTCATTAGTAGAATAAGAATCCTTAGATCTAAAACAAATTATGCTAAACTGCAAGATTTTGGAAGATCAACGGTTGCTCACCTCATCGAAAGCATCAAAAATGTCAATGCTAGGCTGATGGATGGTGCAGACCACTGTTCGACCTGTATCCACAGTGTTTCTAACTGTTCTCATTACTATTGCAGCTGCTCTAGCATCTAATCCAGAGGTTGGCTCATCCATGAATATTATAGAAGGGTTGGCAACAAGTTCAACTGCAACTGTTAGTCGTTTTCGTTGTTCAGTTGAAAGACCATTCACTCCAGGCAATCCAACAAGTGCTTCTCTCAGAGGGTTTAGCTCTACAAGTTCCATGACCTCTTCAATGAACATCTGCAATGCAACATGTTAATATAAGGGCTTTTTTCATTTTTGGCCTGTCGGCCGAAATTAATTACGTGCGCTAGCAAAAATATACAAACATATACACTGACTATGTTACTATATGTATATTTATACTTAAATATACATAACCTATATATTTGTTGGCTACTTTGTAAATTAGCCAAAAGGCATTGGACTGCAAATATCGACTTTCAAGTTCCATTAGCAATCATAGCAGCCAAATTCCAGACTGTTATTTACCTTTCGGGTTTCAGTGTCAACTTCAGGAGGCAGTCTAAGCCAAGCGGAATACTGCAGTGATTCGTATACTGTAACATGAGGTGAATGAATGTCAGTTTGCTCACAGTATCCTGCTATCCGAGCAAACGTTTCTTGCTGCTTTGGGTACCCAGATATACTGATGGTTCCTTCAATGTATCCACCGGTTTTCCTACCAGCTAAGACATCCATTAGTGTGGTCTTACCAGCTCCACTAACACCCATTAGAGCTGTCAAAACTCCTGGCCTAAAAGCACCACTCACTCCTTTCAAGAGTTCAAGCCAGTCCTCGCTAACACCTTGAGCTTTCATTTCCTGAAGTCACAACATAGACTTGAGAATTTAACTCTGACACGTACAGGCCAGTTAATTTCCATAGACAAAATCTTAAATTTACCTGTGGCATATCTACTGCATATCTGATATCATCAAAAGTAATTGAAAGGGGCTCAAAAGGAAGAATCATTCCTCTTCTCTTGTTTAAAGCAGCCTCAGTTATGCTGCCAACCCTTGAGGACATAGACCTGGAAGATGCACTTCGTCGAACATTATTTCCTTTTTCTGCATAGTTGGCCTTGACAATGTTAGTGGAAAGTATTGACATGAAACTGAAGCTCAAAGGGAAGAAATTGTTACCAGAGGAGCTCTTTCCCATCGGAGATAGTTCAATAACCTCGCCCCTTTTGCTTGCGTTCTTCTCTGCCACAGTTTCTTCAGAAAGAACTGCCTGAGGTTTACCAAATGCTGCACCAAAATTACCCACATTGTTGATATATGTTAGGATTATCCTATAGATGGAAATGAGACTAGATTGCATAACAGTAGGAGGATCCTTACGGTTGAGATAAGCTAAGGCCACTGTGAACAGGAAATTGAAGAGCAAAACATATCCAAGAAGAGCTCCTGCTCCAATCCAATACCATCTTGCTTCTGGAAAGATTCCACGCGATTTCAAGAATGATACTCCTAATGTATCTGTGCCCGTGGAGTTCGGAGGAACCTGTAAAACAAAATTCATGAGCAAACTCTCAAAATGCCACCTTAACAACTTGTCCTCCAAAAACTAGATAAGCTTGAGCTTACATGTGCCCAACTCTTCCCTAGAAATTCGTTCACAGCTATAGCATTCTGTGCATACATCATAGGCGAAATCCAGTAACCCCATATCAACCATTGTTTCACATTATCTGATAGAAAAATAGCTTCCTTGTTAGATTAAACTAACAAAAGGCGACGAACGCATAAATGAGCAAATATACTGCAATTTTACCTCTTGACAGAATGAAGCCACCCATTACAAGAACTATGAGTAGAGCACATGATCCAAATGTATTTGCAACAATGATATTCCTTCCAAGAGCTGCTATGAATCGAAACAGCCCCGAGGCCATCTGGTTAACACATATGAGCAGAAACAGCTGTTTGAAGAACCTGCAAATAGAAAATTAATCTCTATCATGCTTACTGAACCAAAAAGTTCCTTCCATGCCTATAAAACGATTAAATTTCTACCTCCCAACGTCTGCCTCGAATCCAATCACATAATAAGTCATACACACCCAAATGGCAACTTCTACAAGTGTGATCGGTATCTTGAGGATCCAAGTAGGCAGAGCATACGCCCAGGCAGGAAAGAAAAGAAGATCGCGTTGTTTGTAAAAGGACGGAAGCTTCATAATACTGAGGGCAAGCTCTGAGAAACCATTGAACATAATCATGATAACTGCATAGAACAGTGCACCCAAGAATACTGCACCATCTGTTGTTGTATTTCTGTGCATCTCAGTTCTTAGGAATAGTGTCATTGTTATTGAAGCCATTATCGTTAGCTGAAACAATAAATAAAATATTTTTTTAACTTCTACATAAGTATTTAGGAATTTGAAAAGGTGACTTGTTTATTGTTTAACTTACTTGTATCATCTTGAATATATAGACGAACGAATTCCTCTTCATAAGAAGGTATTCTCTAGCTGTGCAGGCTTTTAAGAGTTCTTTCTTGCTAACACCATACCTCTTGGTGGTTAGAGCAGCAGGGTGGCTCTTGGATTTATCAAAGGGAACAGCAAGCTCATCACCAAGCTTCCTTCCAATGTGAAATGATTGACATGATTCAGAAAATTCGCGAACTGTGATAAACTTATAACGTTCATCACGACGTGCCCAGTATTGTTCTTGATCCTTCCTTGATGTCACCTTTTATTAACACATAGTAAATGGTATAATTAGAAACAAGAAATTCTCCACGACGAGAAAGAGTTTAGGGAATAATTTGTGATGGGGTTTACTTCTTGTAAGAAATCAGCAACTCCTTTCCTCTCGGGGCATTTGAAGCCCATGTACTCGAAGAACTCAAGTACATTTTCCCGGGGACCTTGGTACACAATCTGCCCATCTGATAGAAGAATAATATCGTCGAACAAGTCATATGTTTCTGGTGCAGGCTGCAGAAGTGAGATTACAGCAGTTCCTTGAAGAATGTGGATTGACTGCCTAATTGAATTGACAATCTGATAGGTTGTTGAACTGTCTAAACCAGTTGATATCTCATCCATAAAAAGTGCTCTTGCTGGTCCAACCATCATTTCCCCTGTATTACAAGTTATCAACAAGTTTAGCAGCCTTAATTTAGCACGACAAGCATTTCGCTCAACTCTTCGTATATGCTTATGATTTTTACAATATCTAATTATCTATCACTACTTTAGGTCATATGAGGTCTCTGTTTAACCTAACCTGTTGTTAGTCTCTTTCTCTGCCCCCCGGAAATTCCTCGAATCATTTCGTCTCCAACTAGGGTTTCAGCACAAATTTCAAGTCCCAATATCTGAAAACAATATAAAGCATAATGAATTATTGCATAATATTTCTAGTTTCTGCATTTGTGTTCCATAATGCAAAGTCATTACCTTGAGAGTATAATCTGTTACAACATTAGCCTCCTGTCCTTCATTCCATGCTGACTGTTAAAAATACCAACTCCTTATTATAATTCATAGAAATTAAAGAGAAACATGAATCTAAATTTTTCTGTATACTATGTCTGCACCTTCATAAAGATATCAACATCAGGATCTGGTTTAATATTTGCTTCCTTCTCTCTCCTAGACAGCTCTGCCAAAATTTCTGCACATTCATAACAAACTAATTAAAAAATGTACACGATTGCCAAAAAAGATTGGAAATGCAACATGTTCATTGTGTCAGATTCCTGAGGGAGCTAGAATAAGGGAATCTCACTGACCATATTTGGCTCCAACTCCTTGACATCTAGCAGAAAATGCTAGTGTTTCCCTGACTGTCATTTCTCCAATATGAAGATCATTTTGGCTTATATAAGCAGATGTTCTTTGTGGTACAAACTCATCCATCCCATGCCCATTATATGTAACTCTTCCTGAAACCTGAAAACTAATAAAATTATCGACTGCCAACGCAGAGCTCCTCAATAATATGAAACTGTATATGACTAAATTACTAATTATGTTTCTTACCTTGAGATCTTTATCAAGTTTCCCGGCTAAACCTAATAGCAATGTTGTTTTTCCAGAACTTGGTGGTCCTAGAAGCAGTGTCATTCTGCATAATGAATTGAAATGAATGAATAAACATGATTTTTTTGATTGGTCTAAGAACGAACCTTTTGACAGAACTGCTTTCCTCACCTTCCTGGCTTGATGATTCCACTGACATCATGAAGGATTGGCAATGGTTTCTTTCTACTTGGAAGGATATGAAGATAATTCAAGAAATCCTTTACACAGAAAGTGAAATTGAATTAAAAAAGGAGTATATTGCATGTAGTAATATGACATAATAATGTACAAAAGAAGTCCTATATATATTAGTATTACCTCTAAGATGTTAACTGTGAAGTTGAATATTGTTGGTAAAGTTCTACCACCAACACGAGCTTCTGCATCTACACTCAAATGCTCGAACCGGACTTCAATTGTAGGAAGATCCAGACCAACTCTGCATCATATAAAAAATTACAAGAAAATTCAAAATTCTAATCATCGAAATCTAAAAACTAGTCTAACGACTTCAACACCTCCAACAATTTGTTTGGTACGACTGAAGTAATTTTTTCACCAAACACCAGAAAATGACTTGCTTATAAACTTAAAGAGCTTAAAATCTGTACCTATCAATGCGCTTTTTGAGCTTCAACAAGAACTTCTCATTGTCTTCATCAGCAATCTTGACAAGCCTATCTAAAAGATTCCTTCTTTCCACTAAATCGAGCTTCGTTATATCGACTTCTCTAGATTGTCCTTGTTCTTGATCAGTGAGAATGCCTCTCCTTATACGAAGATAAGTAGGAAGTTTCTCAAGAGCAGCCCATTTCAATGCCTCTTCATCATCATAATCTTCTCTTGATGACCTTGAAAACACATCCATAGCACTATTTCTCCATACATTTGAGCTACTCAAACGTGCACTACTCACCCTCAAGATATCTCCACCACCCTCCATTGTTTTTTTTTTTCCCTTCACATTAAGTAACAGAAGAAGAAATTATGTTAAGAACTTTGTGAGTATAATTCAAATGAGGAACCTTTTTGTTAAGTTCCTCCTTTTCTGGTTGGAGGGACTTTGATTCTTGAAATTTTATGTAAAAGGCGTGTGATTTATATATACAAGTAAAGAGAATAGAATAGAGTAGAGGGTCATATTCTAGATACTATTTTAGTGATTTGACGTAATAGTTGATGCAAACAAAATCAATGATGCTAAAGTTTGTTTGACCAAACTATTGTAGTAGCTTATTTCATGATTGAATATTTTTGAGTTATGGTTCATGATCATCCTCCCACTACTTATTTAACCAAAATCAGGTAAAAAAAAAAAAAAGGAGTATTAAATTAATGAAAACAAGATTAGCTCTTGCGACGAAAATAGTAAATACTCCTCTCCCTTGAGTAAAGATTTCAAATTCGAACGATGAAATTGAGTCAACTTTGATAGGAAGCGCTAATACCTCATTAATGGGCTTTTAGTGATGTAATCCAAATTAGTCGAATCAACGGATTTTAGACAATCAGAAAAATAACATTAATAGTAAAGTTGTAGAGAATAAAATCTGTATAGGTTTGTGTAAATGATACTGGTTAGGACTAACCAATTAGGCATCCTCAACAACCCATGATCCCTGTCTTGCTTGCTTTTATTTAAAGCCTAAGTGATCATTACATCTAAATCCCCTCCTTAAATGCAACTTGAATATTACAGTCGTAAATCCTAAGTAAATAAAGTCTTATATGAAGCAAGTATGATGTAAGCCAGTTTAAAGCAATGACAAGAAACTAGAATTATACAGTCTCATTAACTCTGAAAAAAGTTTAAGATGTTCATTTACCTACTTTTTCTTTTGATAGGAATTATTACTGCCTACTAAGTGAAGCCACGTTCCAGAAATTTTGCTTTCAGATAGGGAGGGGGAAAAAATCTAATATTGTCATTCTCAGTTATTATAATTAAAAAATAGCTAGTGTTATGGAATTTAAAATTTCACAAACGAAACTTCAAGATATTGTCATGAAATTTCAAATTTCATGATAGTAATTTTTCAATGACATAACTAAAAAATAACTACCCTTGCTACAAGAGGGAGTGGCGGTAAACAATTCTGAAAAAGACAATAAAAGAGGAACAAAATGAAGAAAAAGGGGAAGAAAACATTATTTTCTAATATAATGGCAGTTTTAAAAAAGAGAACTTATTGAATTGCGTTGCATAGCGTCCCCTGATAACCTAAGAGACAACTTGCACGAATTCATTGGGAATTTAATTTGTTAACACCCATGTAGGTATCAGTTGTCCATCAATTTGAGCATACTGGGCTGCGGTAGCAAAAGTCTTGACTGGAAGAAAATATGCCAACTTTAATTTATAAATCTATCCACGATCATCGAAATTGAATTATGCTTATGATATGAGCAAGGTAAACCTAGCTACTACGAGATCTATATATTTATCGTTTTCCACTTTCACTATGAAATTTTTATGTTCTGAATCAAATCACTGATTATTTTATGTTCAACTTTCATCCATATGAAGAAAGTATTGAACTTCTTTCTTGGTCTTCATTGAGAAATGCACCATGATTTTCATTCTAATTTATCGATGGTTAGGCTAGAGCTCCAGTCTAGAAAATTAATCAACCTTTTCATAATCATTTTTGAAAAAATGAACATAAGAACAAAAACCAAGTTAAGAATTAACGGAGAGAAAAAAGAGGGAGAGACGAGAAAGACGCAATTTATTTCAATTTTTTAATATTTGCCTATTAAGACAACCTTTCCGTTTTCCTTCTTTTATTACATTATTTTTCCTTGTAAGTGACCATGTTGAGGAAAATGGAAACAAAGAGCACAGGTAAGAGCTGGATAAAAGGGTGATAGCAATACGCGTACGGATTAGTTGGGATTTGTTTTCTACTTTATTTCAAGATCATGGAGTATATAAATTTCAGTTGAAGCGAAAAAAAAATTATTATATATTTGAAATATTAGATTTACAGCTTTAAAAATATGTTTAATGGATGTAACCATGTAAGGCACATGGAAAGCATCTTCTTTTTTTCTTGCATTAAACTCAAGCTTGCTCCCTCTTTTTTTTTTTTTTTTTTTTTTTTAATATCAAATCTACCTGAAGGTCAACAAACAAAATAAAAGAATTTCATGACAATTGTTTTTTCTTAATATATTTCTGTTGGTGAAAAAACACAAAAATTTATAGTTGAAAATTAAAATGAAGAAAAAAAATATTTTTTTAGTCTGAGGCGTGGAGATCTTGTTCTCTTTGTGAATGAGATTCAAGTCCATTGCGGTATAATTTTCACCCTTCCAGCATTAATACTTTGGACTTGTCTCCTTCATGATACAACAACTCGACAACGTCAACAATGTTGTATGACTCGAACAAATATTGAACTAGTTGTTAAGTCCAAAACTCCACTAATAAGTTTTCTTTTATAGGGCAAGAATAATTAAGTTGGGAGACATATCTTTTCTCTTTTCCCAACTCTCTTTTTCACTACACCAACCTCACTTTTTTCATGCACACTACAACACTTTCTCATGCTTTTCATACACCAACAGTCCAACACAAAGAAAGAAACACCACTCTTTATAAATGTAAAAAAAAAAAAAAAAAAACCATAAATTAAATAACAAGGTGGTGGGTTATAATATTGTTAAACATGATTTGTTGTTGTAAAATTTAAGCTTTAGCTGAGTTACACCAAAATATAGTGACTACTCCTTAACAATTTATACTCACTAAATTAATGCACTTTTATACTATAATCTTAATATTAAAATGCACATACTTCAACAACTTCATAATTGTCTTCGGCCATAACAATGAAAATAAATAGCGCAACAGTAATCCTCGATCTTGAACAAGCAATGTACAAATTTGAACTACAACGTCTTTTGGTCGGATAATTTCAGTCCTTCAGAGTTCTGTCAAATCGAGTAACAACGGCATGTATTTTCAAAATTTCTATTATACAAGTTTTAAATAAAACAAATCATTGCGTGCCATTATAGTTTTGAAATAAGCAATCTTTGTTTAAAAAAAATTAATGTTATTGCTCACGAATTACTGATCCACGTCCAAATAGTTACATAATACATACTCATCGATGAGCTTCGATTATTTTTTTAAGTGTATAAACTACTTTTTCTGTTCAATACTTGCTAAGTATACTAAAAATAGATTTTGAAAACAACTTCCCTACCCTATAAAAGTAGGGGCATCTGATTCCTCCCCAAACTCTACTTATGGGACTACACGGAGTATATTATTGTTATTGTTATTATTGTTGTTGTATAATTTTACTCTTATCATTAAGTCACTACAAGAAAGAAGACATTCGGCAACAATTTTTTTTTTTTTTTTGCCATAGATAGGTTATTGTTGCAAAAAGCACTTTTGGCAACAACATTTTTTTGTTGTTGCATAAACTTTTCCCAACGGCTGTTATTGCAAAGACGTGCAACAACTTTTTTTTTAGTTGCCAAAAGTACTTTTTGCAACAATAGTAAATACTATATGACAACAAAATTAAATTTTTGGCAACAAAAAAAAGTTCATTTTTAAAAGATTCATCATATATGCCAATAATAAAACTAAGTTGTTGTCAAATATTGACTTTTGCCAATTATATTATTTTTGTTGCCAAAAGAGCTGTTGCAATTTCTATACTTTTTTGTAGTGAGTAATTATTTCTCAAACTAATTGAAAACTTGAAGTACTAATAGTCAAACTGATTTTCGATAAAGTAAATAGTATTTAATTAATATTATTTTAAGGCGAGTGTACGAAGCAAATTAGACAAGTAAAAGAAAACAGAGGAAGTATTAAAGAATTACACAGCCCCTGGAGGACACAAAGTTGGGAGTTTTGAGGAAGTATTAATATTGTATTGAAGCCACTGCATCAGAGTCGGTGTTTCATTAATGAACTTCTAATAATTTCCACAATTGAGGGACTGATCATGAGAATATTATGTGCAGTTGTAATAACCCAACTGTCAGTTTGCTTAATACAAATAATTCCTTTTAATAGAATCTTAAGAAGAAACTATTTGTTAATCATTTTTAAATATTTGATTACAGTTTTGTTGCATGAGTCGTAAATGCAAAAAATACGTATTTGTGGACGAAACACGCTGAATAATGCGTATAACTCAAGGTGGTTTGCTAAAAAGGAAATAATCGATTTTGAGGGAAAATATGGTGTTTTCTTTGTTCGGAAACAAATGATGAAATATGTGGTAAAGTGACAACATGATACGTAGGATTTTGTCACGTTTAAGTTAGTCAATAAGACCATAATTGTTGATATAATAATAGTTAATGTTTGTTGGTAACGGAAACCTCAAATCCTATTCCATAAATTTTGACATTAAAAGGAGATCAAAGTTAATAATTGATGTGACTTGTTGGTTGTTAAATGTCTGATGCGGGTTGACACATCACACATGTGTGTTGGATTGGCTAGTCATATTTTCTGAAGGGTAAGTGTAATAACCCGAACTTTAATTTTGATCATTTTCGACTTGAATTGTGTTCGAGACTTTACATAGGATCTGTATAACTATTTGAAATTTGTTGGGATGGTTGGGGTTGAAAGCCTGGGGCTCGGGGTAATTTCGACAGTTTGGAATCTTAAAATTTTCATTTGTTAAGAGTAGTTTTTTATTATTCATGAATTGTTAGTTTAATTTCTTATATTCAGAAAGCTTTATTATATTTCTTCTTATTAAGAATGTGATGGTTTTCCTAAATTTGAATCATGAGAATTTGATTGTCCTACTTTAACCTAAAGCTAAAAAACACGACCTTTAAATAAATATCGGTGAAATTTGTTTGCTCTGTAAGTCCAACGCGATTCCTAATGTTCAATCAGAATTTACCCGATAAGGAATTTCACTATCTTAAGATCGTTATAGATATGACCGCCATTCATCGAGACTTCAGTCGCAGACTCTCCTGTGTTTTTGGTAAACAATCGCTCGATTCTTTTTGTGCAAAATACTCCATATAACACTAGAATAATGAATCTCTCTTTTCTCCCACTCCATATCCCTCCCATGCCCTGGAACTTTTTAAGAAGAATCTAAGATACTGTGGCTGGCTCAAACTATTTCTAAATGATTTTCAGTTCAGAGGACTAGTCAAAACCAATTACCTTTCCTACTACAAATAAACTATGGTGACTGAAAATCTTGTCTTAAATGAGTGAAGAATCTTTGGTCCTCGGAAAATGGAATTGAAGTTTAGTTAGGGAGTCACACCATTTAAAAAATATATATATCAAAAATCAAAGAGAGTCACAGAATAAGTTAGACCTAAAGAGCGCAACGAATAGGTGAAAAGGAAAGTAGCAAATAATTGACATTTGAAAACTCCATGACCTTATCGAAACGCTTCCATAGTAAAAACTACCTTTACTCCTTTTACATTACTTGGAGTCATCGTGCAAGTCGTGCTCATGGGAAAAATACTAGGAAAATATAATTAAAAAAATAAAAATAAAAATTTCTTGGACTGGATCAGAATCACATAATGATAATGTATAGCACTTTACTACCCCCTTTAGTGTATTTATTTAGTGCAAATTTAAATATTCTGAGTAAGTAATTTTTTTTATTTTTTTTTGAGTAAGTTAACTTTAAATACTAAATGGTTAAACTGAAAAAAGAACCCAAGATACATCCTCTGACTGACAAACGCCTCCAACCCCACCAAAGCAAAATAAAATAGTTATAAAAATAAATAAAATAATGTTTTGACATAATGAATTACAGTATGATCTAGCAATCATGAAAGATAAAATGTGTGTCTTTTGTTTTTTGTTTTTTGTTTTTGGCTGAATAAAGATGCATTTAAATAAAACTGGAAATTAAAGAGTCATTACAAAATCTGTTGCTTCTTCTCCCTTCTTTTTTCTCCCTTTTTTTTTTTTTTTTTTTTTTTTGTGAATGAAGGTCAACGGAGCAACCACTTATAGCAAAAACCAAACAATCAATTGAATTTAATAACGAAATGTAAGAAGACCGGCATCTAGAAAAATTGATACTCAAGCATATTTGGATATGGCGCTTCTTCCAAACCCAAGCTTCTTTAATATGCAACTTGTACTTTTAAATGCTCCTCTTTTTAATGGACCTTACTTCAGCAATACTAACATTTCACTACGTAGCACTATTCTCCTTTCATTTTTAATAAAATATTATCTATTATTGGGATGAAAGAATTAATAAACTTCTCAGATTACTCACCTTATTTTAAGAATTCCTTTGGCATCTTCAGCACTAATTTGCTCTCAAAAAGTATGCAAAAGGAATTTTTCGAATTTGTCTTTGCTTGGCATATCATTACAACGATTGGTACTAATTTAGAGTACTACATGGTACGCATCCCGTGCAAATTGTTGACTCTTTGTTCAAAAAATTTAAAAAGGTTGCTCTTTCCTTTTCCTTTTTCTTCTTTCGTTGATATATGGTAGTGTTATCGTACATATATATATAATGTTTTGTGGCACAGTACTGTCTCCTTTACAGGTTATTATTTCACCTACGTTAGAGGCCAAAAAGATAAGACTCCGATGAGTTTTAATTTGAATGTTGAACAGTTGAAGTGCAAAATTTAGTTAGTTGCATATATAACAATGTATTAATAACTGATTTATCAAGTCCGACAGAGTTCTCTGTGTTGAGGCATCTTCCGATCAGTGATTTGTCTTTAATCATTTGCATTATCAAATACAGAAAATATACTACCATCTAACAATATTTTAAACGAAATTAGTTATGTGGATCGAATGGATAAATATAAAAGTATATGTCTAGCATGCTCTTGCTGTTGAAGCTTATACAGTCGCGCTTCTTCAGTCATCCATTTAGGCCGCGCTAGAAACACATAAATTCAGGAAATCTGACACGGTGTTCTTATTACTCCCTCTGTCTTCTATTACTTGGCCACATTATTAAAAATATATGTTCAAATTACTTGTTCATTTACAGAATCAAGATAAAATTAATTAAGTTTTTTCCATCTTACCCTTAGTATTAAATGTTCTTGAAAATAGTCAATATTGATTAAAATGTATTTATTATAGAGAGATAGAGTAGTAGAATACATCTTTTATTTATAATTTTTTAAGGGGCATGCAAAAGGGAAAGTGACCAAGTAATGTGGAAGGGAGGGAGTAGTAGGATTGGAGGTAACCACAATAAAAGAATTTCACGCACAAAATATCATGGACCTTGTAAGAATTTTATATACATCAATGAAGGGACACATAACACATTCCCAAAATATAACCAAAAAGAAAAAAGAAAAAAAAAAGGAGTAGGCCATCCTCCACGGAAGCAAGTGTGAATCTTACCATTGGCTGTAGGAATCGGTGGACTAACTCGAAGGTAAACGCTAACTCCAAACGTGGATTTGTTGATAGAAATGTAAGTGGTGAGTCCAAAGATCCGATAAATATCATCAATCATCTCTAATGGTAGGGACATACTTCTAATAATTAAAAATTATATGCCTAATTGACTGTCACATGTAATATGTTACATGAATGTAATATGTTACATATTCCATGTAAATCATTGGGAAAATACGGAGAATTTGATTGCGTATTTTAACTTTACGAGTGTTTATTTACGATCTCTTTTCTAATTATCTGAAGTGAAATTTATACCCTCTTTGCCAAAACAATCTCAAATTATGTACATGCGTGTTATACACGCTCCGGACAAGTGTAGAACACTTTTTTTCTTATCGTTTTTGTTACGTGTTTTTTTTTTTTTTTTAATATGTTTATCTTCCTTCTTTACTTTTTCTTCTTTTTCATATACATGGCAGCTTATAGAGCTGCACATTTATGGCAGAATTTTTGTAGTTATCCAATTCTAACACACACACACACACTCTCTTCACCGGTAATGCAGAGGGCTTCTCAACAGGATATAATTTACAGATGAGATAGATAATCTTATAGAGGAAAGCAAGGTCGTCGGCATTTAATTTTTCGGTGAAGTGGGACGATTTCAATCTCTACTTTTGAATCTTGCCATCTTGGATTGCAATTTACAAGGGGTAGTCTGAGAAAAGCGTTTTAGAAGGAAATATAAGCGTCGTCAACATCTTCATAAAAAGATGACGCCGGTGAACATGTTTTTCCGGCCAACCAAACCCACATCTAATTTGTCTAAGAAATAATTTGATCTTCATTTTATTATGTGTAAATATTAACCCATAAAATTTTGGGAGACGCCGTTGGAAATTTTGGAGAGAGCAAGGAAGAGAACAGGGAGAAAATAATAATAAAAAATTAGAGAAAAAAAAAAGAGAAGGAGAAAGAGAATACCTAAAATGAAAGATAAAATATTAAGGTCTCGTTTGTCCATAGAAACCAAAAAAACAAAAAACACTTTTTTTGAAACTTTAGAATTGGAGTTGGAGTTGTGTTTGCCCATAGTTTTTGAAATTGTAATTTTTGGTGAAATGTAGTTATAAAAAAGTGAAAAAAAAATTTAAAAACAAATTTTTAGAGTTTTTAGAATTCCGGAATACAACTTCAAGTTGTATTCGGAATTCTTATAGCCAAACGCTGAAAAGTGAAAAAAGTGAAAAAAAAAAAATCGGAATAAAATGAATAATTCTTGGCCAAACGCCGACTAAGAAAAATATAATTAAGTAGAATTAACCGTCATTCAATTAGAAGATGCCATATATCTAGTTTGGATCATTTTTAATTATTGTTATTTTTTCCTTTTCGCGCGCTTTTAGAAATTTAATAACACTCCCTTTATCATATCACCTATTAAAGGGGTATTAATTCCACTTTATATTATAATAGGGGGCTGGGAAGGGGGTGCATGGGGGGTGGGGAGTAAAATAAACGCCCATAACGTATAATGGAATTCTTCCGACAAGTTTGAGATGCATCTTATATATTTCTCCTAAGTCATTCGTCACATTTCTCCCTAACCTCCCACAAATAAGGTGGCTTTAAACTTTTTTTTTTTTTTTTTTCAAAAAAGGAAGGAGTGCAAGTAATTAAAGTTAATTTGCCCCATAATGTATATTTGGAATGTGTGATATTCCTTGACCTTCAAAAATATGTTTCATCTTGAATTAATCAGCCATATAATCATGAACATTATTTAAAAGCTTTAAGGAAAATGTATATCATTGTCAAATTAAAGGATAAACATATCAATTTTTGCGAACAAAATATGTCAATACAAACATTGAGGCTAGGCGACCCAAGTGCATCCTTGTTACGACATGCATAATTAAGTTTACTAAAAATACAATTTTCGAATACTCTTTGAAATTTATATTTTATCAAACATCTTACATGAATGAGAAAAATACAGTTAGAAATAGATCTTCACTTATATCTTAAATCCTAACGTAGAGAATTTGGTGCTACAAGTCCAACATGTCCAAACGATTAATCTGCATCAAATATGCACTCTCCCTTGACCTTTTCAAAGTTCAATCCACTAGTTTTGAATCCTCTTATTTTATAATTTGACTTTGGAAAAGGGCTTAAAATATCCTTGAACTACTCTTAGATTTGATACAAAAATACCCTCCATCCACCTTTGGGGCCTAAAATATCCCTGACTTTAACCTTTGTAGTCTAAAATACCCTTGACGTTAACCTTTGGGGCCTAAAATACCCTTATTTTTAACGGACCCATTTCAAAACACAATTAACAATTTCATTTATTATGTGGCAGCTTCTCATTGGTTAATAAAATAATTAACTTAAGCTAATTAATCCCCCTAGTTAACCCGATCCAACTAATAAGTCCTACCCGCCCAATTGAATCCCCTTTTACCCATATCAAAAGAAACTCTCGAACCCATTCAACTAATAAGCCCAATTCTCGAACGGTGCAGACATTTGGATGGTGATTCAACCAATACATGAAACACCGGAAAAAAAAAACATGAAACATGTTTCTATTTTATTTAAGTTCAAACTTTTAAAGTAGACTTAGTCAAACACCACCCTATAAAATTAATATTCTTTTGTATTTTTTTTTTATTATTTTTTGCTTTGCTATATAGATGTTGCTTCATACATTCATGATTCACCGATAAATAACTCAACATAAAAAGGATCAGTTAGATTGATAAACCTTTACATTGAAACACTTGAAGACTTACCATAATTTGACTACATGAGATTTCTTGTTAAAGGAAATTAAATACGTCATTTTCAGCTGAAATTACGATCATGAAACACTGAAAGAAAGAAACCATGAAACAGAAACACACTGTTTCTTTCAGTGTTTCATGTATTGGTTAAATCACCACCCAAATGTCGGCACCGTTCGAGGGTCGGGCTTATAAGTTGAATGGATTCGAGGGTTTCTTTTGATATGGATAAAAGGGGATTTAATTGGGTGGGTAGGACTTATTAGTTGGATAGGGTTAAATGGGCTATTAATTAGTTTAAGTTAATTATTTTATTAATCAACGAGAAGCTGCCACGTAATAAATGAAATTGTTAATTGGGTTTTGAAATGGGTCCTTTAAAAATTAGGGGATTTTAGGCCCCAAAAGTTAACGTCATGGGTATTTTAGACCTCAAAGGTTAACGTCAGGGGTATTTTAAGACCCAAAGGTAAATGAAGGGTATTTTTACACAAAATTTAATAGTTCAAGGATATTTTAGGCCCTTTTCTTTTTTTACTTTTAACATATTCCTTTTACTTGTCAATAGATATTGATAATGCTTCTCCTGTTGCCCTTCCTTCAAGGAAGTAGAAAGGCCCGAATATTGGAAAGTAAAGGGGAAGAAAAGATCTGCTACGAATCAATTGTACTTACAAGGTACAATTCTATAGAGATACGGTGATTCTATACAGAATCTATCGAGTTAAATATCATGCTAGCAAAATATAGAGTGATTAGTCATCAGAGGGAGTTTTGAGTTTTTGTGAATGTCGTATTCCCAATCGAAGACATTTTTATTCCTTAAAATTCAAATCGATCTTTTGCTAAAC
This sequence comes from Lycium barbarum, assembly GCF_019175385.1. Lineage (NCBI taxonomy): Eukaryota > Viridiplantae > Streptophyta > Magnoliopsida > Solanales > Solanaceae > Lycium > Lycium barbarum. Next base: position 28,398,914 of record NC_083340.1, read on the forward strand.
AAATTTTTATTTCTAGCAAGCCCCAAATTCATCTCATTTTCTTTTCCATCAATTAGGTTGCTATAATGTCATGAAAGATACTAAAATGTCGCCAACTTGGTCATGTCCCCCGGGGCTAGAAGTATTCTAGATTCTACCTTGGGAACGTAAAAATCAAGCGAAAAAAGAAAAACAATCACCCAAGTTTTAGGAATATTTTCTTGATCCAGGCAAACAGATGGACTACTTTCCTAATAGTACCAACTGGCGGTGATATTTTTATATTCATTACCAAATCTCGAGTTTAAATTCCAAAAATAAATAGTTCTTAAAGAGGAAGTAGTTTACCTTCAAATATTAATTAGTCATACAAACAAACTTTTGAGTACTGAAAAGTTTAAAGAACAGGGAATATATACTACTACTTTATTATACCTTCTATTTTTCATCAACCAAAAAAGGAAGCCGCGACAACCAAATCTGGCATGTGGATGATCTGAATCATCATCCATGTTTGTCTTGTGGGCATGTGGACCATATCTCACTCAATCCGAAGAAAGATTTGTCGGTCCTTTCCCAATAATTTACGAAATTTCAATTATTATTTTATGGAATCTATTCGTATTATCATTAAAATGATCAAGTCTGGTACATGCATGATAAAATTTTAATTGATTATTGATAAATTAATCGGTGACAAAAATAATCAAATTGCATACAAAAATGAATCGATAATACCGCTAGATTATAAAGTCAGCAATTTGTAGAATCAAAATATTGCATGAACGAACAAAAACCATCTTTTTAAATTTAGTAAGTGTTTAAGCGGGACACGTAGTCAATTGAGATTTCTCATCATGCTTCTTTTGTCTTACCTTTTTTCTTTTTGAATTTCGTAGTCCAAAAAGAATTATACGTAAGGGTGTACCTAGGTTGGGTTGTTTTGAATTTGAATTTTCAAACTCAAATTCAAATTGAATTTTCAATATGTAGTCGTCCATTTGAATTTTCATCTAAAAAAAGAATTAGATAACAGGGAATAAGAATTATACGTAAGGGTGTAGGTTGGGTTGATTTGACTTTTTCAATTATAATAAATTGTGTTGGTTTTCTAATCTAAAGATCAAACCACACCAATGAAAATCAGATTATTTTAAATCTTGGATTCCTCGTTTTTTTTTTCTTTTTCGCGGATAAAGTCTCCACGATATAAAATTTGTACTATAGGTTATATAGTGCTCCAAATACTTCTTTCGCCCTTGTAAGCTACAACAATTACATGAAGTTTCATAAGATAATAAAAACAAAAGATGATTCATGACATTGTATATGTTAAATTATATGGGCAATCGCAGGAATGACCTTATATTTTGGGGTGGTCTTTAATTTTTGCTCTTCGTTAGAATCCTTTGGTTTCGGGTTCGAACTCCCGCTCAGTCAAAAAATTTTAAAAAATTCTCAAGGTAGAATTTGAATTCGCAAAGCAGAATTTTACATGATTCAGGCAGAGTTTGAAACTGTGCCAAACTCTGCCTTAAGGCAAATTTTTGGGCAAAACTAGGAGATGACACTTTAATTTGTATCGCTCCTAGCTTACCTGCAAAAGTCAATGTTGTAGTCCAGCTTAAATCCACATTAACTTGCAGTACAAACTTTCCCACTGCTTCACGAGCATTCTGCCTTAAGGCAGAATTTTGAAGCCTGAAGGTAAAATTCTGCCTTAAAGCAAAATTCTACCTTACGAATCCAAATTTCTGTCTTGCAAAATTCCTTTTTTTTTTTTACTGGGCTGGAGTTCGAACTCAGAACAGGCAAAGGGCAAAAATTAAATACCACCCCAAAAGAAGGAAAATCCGCTCAAAAAAAAGAAATTATATCGATTCATGACATTGTATATGTTAAATTATAGTGTCACCAACAATAAAGACAATTAATAAAATCCCGTAAAACAAGTACTTCATTTACAGAAGAAGTAAATTGAATTTCTTTTTATTGGTAACTGTATATTTCATTGATGACTAAAGTGAGGCAATACAAAATTATAGCTTTAATAATCAGTACCGGCTAGGGGTGGGCATGGCACAATATTTAAAATTTCGGTACAGTAATTTCGATTTTCAGTTTTTAAAAATATTATATCATTACCGTACCAAATTAATTCGGTATGGTTCGGTATTTTAAAGTTCGATTTCGGTATTTTACGGTACGGTAAATGGGTACCATAGTTTGCCCGACTTCGACTTATATATAATTATATCGTGGAGAATTATGACTTCCGCTACTTAAGAAACGTCTCAATTATTATCCACTAAACACCTTACACATGTAAAAATATTCAAAAGAAAGTACACGCAATCCCCTTCGTAAATCAATTATACAAAAAAGACATTTAAATCAAGATAGCGTAGTCAAAGTTCCAACGTTTAAACAATTAGTTTTCTAATAATACTAGTTTATATATATATATATGTTAGTATTATAATACTAACATAGATGAATTGTATATGTAATTATATACTTCGGTATGGTATTTGATATTTCGGTATTTTCTTTATTAATACCGAATACCAAACTTTTTTAAAATGCATACCAAATACCGTATCAAATACCATAATACCGAAAGCGCGGTATAATTTTTTTTGATTTTGGTATGGTAATCGGTATCTACCATACCATGCCCACTCCTACTACCAGCTATCTCATTTACTATATTCTCTAAAAAGTCAACTATCAAAATCAAATTACAGTTAGAGCCCGTTTGGATTGGCTTATAAGTGGTCAAACCAACTTATAAGCTGTTTTTTTATTTTTTAGGTGCTTGACAAACCAGCTTATAAGCTAAAAAAAATGCTTAGAGTAAGCCACAAAAAATAAGTTGGGGTGGCTCAACTTATTTTTTTGGCTTATGAGCTATATTTTGGTCAAAAAAACTTATAAGTCACTTTTTTAATCTACGCCAATGTCACGATCTAACCGGACGGCCATGACAGGCACCCGGTGCTAACCCATCCGGGCACCTCTTATCGTACATTCGTATTTCCATCTAGGTGAGCCACATGGCCTACTCATGATTTCTATCTATCCACAATACTAATCACATCGGGCAACGACACATTTATATCATCATCAACAACAATGCCCATGTCCATATACTCAAGCCGATGAGGTTAACAAAATAATATACAAAATATGAGCCGACAAGGCTACAAGACATCTAACCATACACAACTGTCTACGAGCCTCTAAGAAGAGTATGTAATATCATATAGGTGGGACAGGACCCCGTCATGCCCATATGTATGTACACAAAAGAATAATACCAACAGCTGTAGCTCTGGATGAAATGGACCTCCTCTATGCAGTCCCTGAACAAGAATTCTATGGATTAAGCGTGTTTCCCTATCCACATGCGGGCTTGACGCAACGTCCACAAACAAAAGGACGTCAGTACGAATAATGTACTGAGTATGTAAAGCATAATCAACATCATAGTAGGAGCATAAGAAATAGCATAAGAAATCGCATAAGATAGAAGAATCAGGAGGTAATAGAGCCATTTGTACCTCTAGTGGCCATCATCATATTTACTTACTTGTCTCTCATAGGGACCTTACATTTCTAATGCTTACTCATATATATATATATATATATCATACCCGACTATGAAGGTTCGGTGTTTCACATACCCGACCATGACAAGGCTCGGTGTTATACATACCTGGCCCTACCAAGGCTCAGTGTTGTCCGTACCCAACTGCAGAGGTGCGCGCGCGATAAGTATCATACCCGGCCATATAAGCTCGGTGTTACATAATAGCCATACATACTTATACACGTATACATAAGAGTCCATAAGTATCGTCAATATCATCATCATCGTTTTCATTACAACTTTCTTCAGAGGATCTACTATCATATAAAGGAGGTAATAGCATCGTACAAATATCGAAAATCACGAGCTTTAGTAATTTTTGAAATAGAGTCCTTTAGAAGACATTATGGAACTCATGAGATGGTATATAGCAAAGGAATCATGCCTTAATGAAAGAAGGGTTAGCCTTGCATACCTCTTTGTCTTCTTAACTACTTAACGTTCACCGACGAAGCTTGAACAATCTACATTTAGAAGGATTCATACCATAGTTAAGCCTTAATGATACTCTTAAACCCAAACTAGAATAGTTCATGATCTAATGAAAATTGGGCAGCATTTCCCCTATTCCATCGACTTCCACTATACTACAATACAACTCCCAAACATCCACAATAACATAATCAAGTAATCACATTATATTAAGCCTTCAATATTCACTCTCATATTCAACTCATACTAGAAACTTCATACCAACTTTTGCACATTTTCATACAACGCTTCCTCATCACCATTATTACCTCCCATAATGAGATTATATCCATATCATATTAAAAATCACAACTTAAGTTAGCTTACTACTCAAAAAAATCATAAAAGTTACATTTAGCCCTCATTTTCTACTTTCTTCTTCTACCCAAGTTGTTCAACAACCAAGCATCCATGATAACATGAAATAAGCATGAAAACTAACCTTTTATCTCATGGGAATGAGCTTTGGAGCAGCTATCAACTTATGTGAAAACCCTAGCTTCAATACCCAAGAATTTCTTGTAGCCTACTAACCCTAGCAAGACTTCTAACACATGGGTATCTTGATTCTTGCCTCTTGATCTTTGTTTTATCTTGGGTTAGAGTGGGATATGCTTGGAGAAGGGTTTGGAGCTCTCAAGACTTGTAGAAATGTGAGAAATGAAATAAAAGAACAAGAGCCATCTATTTATACAAAAAAAAAAAAAAAATTGCCCGATGGACTTATACGGTCCGTATAAGTGGACCGTATAACACCACCATGGAAACATCCCTTTCTGTAAAGGTCATGTTATACAGAACCCTCTTATATGGACCGTATAAGTGGTCGTATAACTCACAGTTATTCGAAACTTTCTCTCGTTGATTCGTTTGACTTCCAATCCTCGTGGAACCTTCTTGGCACTTACATAATATTTCATTAACCATACAATGGGCCCTATAGCAGACCCTCAAGACATTACCAAATTAATATTAGCTCAATTATAGCGAAAACCTTTTCGAACACGACTTTTACATTTCACTTCCTTCAACAAACTAAGGCTCATTTACTCATACAACTTCAAAATCTTATGGTACGCACTTTAAGCTATTTAATACTTCCCTTAATCTCATAAGTATTTCATAATCGCCTTAAGCTCACATTAGCCTATTCACAAGGCAACACATCCGGAATTTTCGAGGTGTAACATTCTTCCCCTATTAGGAACATTCGTCCTCGAATATTAGGTTCTCGGGGATTCTATAAAACATTCGCCAAAGTTTCCCCTATAATATGGCACTACCATCCTGTAACTGCAACCCAAGATACATCGCCTCACAGGGTTACAACAACAACATCAATAACCATGGCCACACTTGACCAGGAAAGCATCAAGGAAAGCACTACATACCTGAGGATAATGACGTCTCTGCCTGAGTCTCTTCTGGGGGTGAAAATAATGCGGGTACCTGAACTTCATGTCTTCTTCTGCTTCCCAAGTCATCTCCTCTCTATTATTATTTCTCCATAAAACTTTAACTGAAGCTACCTCTTTGGTTCTGAGCTTCCGTACTTGCCTATCTAGAATGGCAATGGGAACTTCTTCATAAGATAATTGTTTGGTAACTTGGACATCATCTACCGGTACAACTCTAGAAGGATATCCAATGCACTTACGAAGCATCGATACATGGAAAACTGGGTGAACTGACTCCAAATCAGGAGGTAGGTCTAATTCGTAAGCCATTTGGCCTACCTTGCGTATAATCTCATAAGGTCCAATGTACCGGGGACTAAGCTTACCCCTTTTGCCAAATCTCATAATGCCCTTCATCGGCGACACCTTCAGAAATACCTAATCCTTCACTTGGAACTCTAAGTCCCTTCGACGACTATCTGCATAGGATTTCAAACGACTCTGAGCCATTAATAATCGATCATGTATAAGCTTGACATTCTCTATAGCTTGCTGGACCAAGTCTGGTCCTATCAATTTAGCCTCTCCTACTTCGAACCACCCAATTGGAGATCTACACTTGCACCCATATAAAGCCTCATACAGGGCCATTTAGATGCTAGAATGAAAATTATTGTAATACACAAATTCAATACGTGGTAAGTGATCATCCCAACTATCTTCAAATTCCAATATACATGCTCGTAGCATATCCTCAAGGGTCTGAATGGTACGTTCAGCTTGTCCATCCGTCTGCGGGTGAAATGCCGTGCTAAGGCTCACTTGAGTCCTCAAACCTTCTTGGAAGTTTTTCCAAAAATTGGCTATAAACTGAGTCCCTCTATCGGAGATAATAGATACTGGAACACCGTGAAGTCACACTATTTCATTAACATAAAGCTTTGCATAATCTTCAGCTGCATACGTAGTTTTGACTGGTAAGAAATGCGCTGACTTCGTGAGTTTATCCACAATCACCCATATAGAATCATACTTACGTCGAGAACGGGGTAAACCTGTAATGAAATCTATGTTAATTACCTCCCATTTCCAAGTCGGAATTTCCATAGCTTGCAACAATCCACCCGCCTTTTGGTGCTCAATTTTAACTTGCTGACAATTAGGACATTGAGCTACGAATTTCGCTATATCTTTCTTCATCCCATTCCACCAATATATAGATTAAAGATCATGATACATTTTCGTTGCTCGAGGGTGAACAGAATAACGGGAACAATGGGCTTCTTTCAATATTTGGTGGCATAATCCTGCAACCTCGGGAATACATAACCTGCCTCGGCATCAGAGAACTCCATCTCCAGAAATCTCAAATGATGACTTCTCCTTTTGAGGAAGTGTATTTCTGTAATGAACTAGCATGGGATCTTCATATTGACGCTCTTTCACTTCACCTACTAACGACGAGACCACTGCATTTTGAATGATAGCTCCCATACTGCCTGAGTCCATTACTTGAACTCCTAGGCTAGCTAACTGCTAGAGCTCACGAGCTATCTCTCTTTTCTCTGGCTAAACATTGTATAAACTTCCCATGGATCTACGGCTAAGAGCATCAGGCACAACATTTGCTTTCCCGGGATGATATAGGATGTTAACATCATAGTCTTTCAACAATTCCAACCATCGCCGTTGCCGTAAATTTAATTTTTTCTGCTTGAAGATACACTGAAGGCTCTTATGATCTGTATAAATATCAACGTGGAGGCCATACAAATAATGTCTCTACATCTTCAATGCATGAATCACTATAGCCAATTTAAAATCATGGGTCGGATAATTTTTCTCATGTTTCTGTAACTGTCTTGAAGCATACGCAATCACCTTACCATGTTGCATTAACACACAGCCTAACCCAACGCCTGAAGCATCACAATAGACAACATAACCTTCCGATCCTTCTGGAAGTGTCAGGACTGGGGTGGAAGTTAATCTATCCTTTAGCTCTTGAAAACTATGTTCACAAGCATCTGTCTATTGAAATTTAGCTGATTTCTGGGTCAGCTTCGTGAGTGGTGCAGAAATAGAAGAAAAGCCTTCTACAAGCCTCCTGTAATAACCTGCTAAGACCAGAAAACTACGAACCTCCGTAGGTGTTGTAGGCCTTGGACAAGTCTTTACGTCCTCAATCTTTTGAGCATCTACCCGAACACCATCGGCTAAAATAACATGCCCCAAAAAGGTCACCGAATTCAACCAAAATTCACACTTAGAAAATTTAGCAAATAACTGTCGAGTCTGGAGAACCTTAAAGACGGTATGCAGATGATTCGCATGTGCTGCCTTGGATCGAGAATATACCAGGATATCGTCAATGAACACAATCACAAATAAATATAGGAAGGGCCTGAACACATTGTTCATCAAATCCATAAATGCTACTGGCACATTAGTTAGCCCAAATAACATTACGCGGAACTCAAAATGGCCATATCTGGTTCTGAAGGCCGTCTTAGGAATATCTTTCTCCCTAACTCTCACCTGATGATACCCAAATCTCAAATCTATTTTTGAAAACTATTTGGCGCCTTGTAATAGATCAAACAAGTCGTCAATCCTTGGGAGCGGATATTTGTTCTTGATCGTCACTTTATTCAGTTGCCAATAGTCAATGCACATTCGTAAGGATCCATCTTTCTTTCACACAAACAACACGGGTGCTCCCCACGGGGAAGAACTAGGCCTAATAAAACCTTTTTCAACCAAGTCCTTCAATTGCTCCTTCAACTCCTTTAACTCCGTGGGAGCCATCCTATAAGGAGGAATGGATATGGATTTTGTATCCGGTAGCACATCAATAGCAAAATCAATCTCCCGTTCAGGAGGGAGGCTTGGAAGCTTATCCGGGAATACATCCGGAAACTTATTCACCACGGGGATAGACTGAAAAGTTGGCGTTTCGGCTCCTACATCTTGAACCCGAACTAGATGGTAAATACACTCTTTAGCAATCATTTTTCTTGCCTTGAGATAGGAAATAAACCTACCTCTCGGGGACGCTGTATTTCCTTTCCATTCTAAAACTGGTTCTCCCGGAAACTGGAAGCGAACCATTTTCATTCTACAATCAACATTGGCGTAGCAAGAAGCCAACCAATCCATGCCCATGATAATATCAAAGTCCACCATTTTTAACTCATGTAAATCAACCATAGTACGATGGTCACAAATCACAACTATACAATTCCTATATACGCGCTAGCTATTACCGGTTCACTAACGGGTGTAGATGCCTCAAAAGGTTTGATCGACTCCAGTTTGACACCAAACCGACCCGCAATATATGGAGTAACATATGACAATGTGGATCCTGGATCTATCAAAGCATATACATCATGAGAAAATACCGATAATATACTTGTGACGACATCGGGGGAAGACTCAAGATCCTGGCGTCCAGCCAAAGCATAAATACGGTGCTGAGGACCACTAGAATTGGGAGCTCTCTCTCTACCTCTACCATGGATGACTGGCGCCTATGAACTTGCCCAGAGGGCGTATCGATGATGAAGACCCGGCTGCCGATCCTGAAGGCTGGACTCTACTCCTCCTACCAATCGAGGGGCAATCACGCATGATATGGCCTAGCCGACCTCATGCATAGCAAACCTCTGAACCTAGTCGACACTGTCCCTAATGTAACTTCCCGCACTGGGAACATCGTGGCACGGGTGGCCTTGCCTGACCCGAATCGCCTCTAAGATGAGAACCTGAAGCCCCGAAACTCTGACTTGGCCCGGAATAAATAAATCTATCAAATCTCTGGCCTGTAAGCCGTGGAGGCGCACTAGTCATAGAATGGCCTGAATGTCTAGAAAACTACTGTCTTTGCCCTCCTCTAAACTCACTCGTCGGACCCGAATATCTAGCCCTCTTGTTATACCCTCTGTCATGCTCATGCTCACTTCTTTGCTGTTGTTGGCTTTCCGCTAAATTCTGGGCATGGGCTTGAATGCGTGAAATATCCATGTTGTCCTGAAGGGACGCAGTCAAGCATTTATCCGTCAAATGTATCCCCAAGCCACTCACAAATCGGTGCACTCGATCACCCATATCCGCTACCATGGCCGGAGCATACCTAGCCAAGGAATTGAAGCAGAGACTATACTCTAAGGCACTCATACTTCCTTGCCCAAGATTCAAGAACTTATAGGCTCTAACCCGTCGAACCTCTGGAGGCAAGTAATGTCAGAGGAAGGCATCCACAAATTCTTGCCATACCGGGGGAGGTGCATTGACTCCCCGTGAAGCCATCCAACCGTGTACCAATGAACTGTGATATCCCGGAGTCTATAAGATGCTAACTCTACCGATTCAATGTCTGAAGCATGCATTAACCGAAGTGTCCTCAACATCCCATCAATGAAGTTTTGAGGGTCCTCATCCGGCTTTGACCCGAAAAATTCCGGAGGGTTCAAGCTAATAAAATCACGGGCCCTTGCACTAACAGCCCTATTACCTTGCCCTGTACCTTCCCGCTGAGTCTGAGCGGCAACCAACTGAGTGAGTAAATGAATGACCTCTTTCACATATTGGCCTGAAGCATCTGGTGGACGAGCTTAGGCTGAGGCTCCTTCATGCTCCTCAGAAATAGGCAATGAGTGAGAGGATTGAGATTGAGCCGCATTCTAGGACTCACCCTCCTCAACAACCGTTGGCGGTACTCTTGTAGCCCGCTTTTCTGCCACTGTCTTTCCCTTTTGGGCTGTCGTAGCTTTTCTCTTTACAGGCATTTCTGAAATACATAATACACAATTAAGAAAAGAGAAATCCTTATATCATGGCTCTATCGCAAGATCTTATGAAGAAAGAAGGTCATTCATTCTTAAAAATGCCCGCAGCCTCCTGCTTATAAGCGTGGCTCGCAACACACCCATAAACAAGACTCTACTGGACACGACTCGTAGACACACCCTAGGATAGAACTGCTTTGATACCACTTTTGTCACGACCCAACCGGAGGGCCATGACGGGCACCCGGTGCTAACCCACCCGGGCACCTCTTATCGTACATTCGTATTCCCATCTAGGTGAGCCACATGGCCTACTCATGATTTCTATATATCCACAATACTAATCACATCGGGTAACGACACATTTATATCATCATAAAAAACAATGCCCATGTCCATATACACAAGCCGACGAGGCTAACAAAATAATATACAAAATATGAGCTGACAAGGCTACAAGACATCTAACCATACACAACTGTCTACGAGCCTCTAAGAAGAGTATGTAACATCATATAGGCGGGACAGGACCCCGCCATGCCCATATGTATGTACACAAAAGAATAATACCAACAGCTGTAGCTCCTGATGAAATGGAGCTCCTCTATGTAGTACCTAAACAAGAAATCTATGGATCAAGCCTGTTTCCTTGTCCACCTGCGGGCATGACGCAGCGTCCACAAACAAAAGGACGTCAGTACGAATAATACACTGAGTATGTAAAGCATAATCAATATCATATTAGGAGCATAAGAAATAGCATAAGAAATCGCATAAGATAGAACAATCAGGAGGTAATAAAGCCATTTGTACCTCTAGTGGCCATCATCATATTTACTTACTTGTCTCTCATAGGGACCTTCCATTTTTAATGCTTACTCATATATATATATATATATATATATTTGTATCATACCCGACCATAAAGGTTCGGTGTTTCACATACCCGGCCATGACAAGGCGCGGTGTAATACATACCTGGCCCTACCCAGGCTCAGTGTTGTTCGTACCCAACTGCAGAGGTGCGCGCGCGGTAAGTGTCATACCTAGCCATATAAGCTCGGTGTTACATAATAGCCATACATACTTATACACGTACATCATCATCATCGTTTTCGTTACAACTTTCTTCAGAGGATCTATATCATATAAAGGAGATAATAGCATCGTACAAATATCGAGAATCATGAGCTTTAGTAATTTTGGAAATAGAGTCCTTTGGAAGACATTATGGAACTCATGAGATGGTATATAGCAAAGGAATCATGCCTTAATGAAAGAAGGGTTAGCCTTACATACCTCTTTGTCTTCTTAATTACTTAACGTTCACCGACGAAGCTTGAACAATCTACATTTAGAAGGATTCATACCATAGTTAAGTCTTAATGATACTCTTAAACCCAAACTAGAATAATTCATGATCTAATGAAAATTGGGCAACATTTCCCCCATTCCATCGACTTCCACTATACTACAATACAACTCCCAAACATCCACAATGACATAATCAAGCAATCACATTACATTAAGCCTTCAATATTCACTCTCATATTCAACTCATACTAGCAACTTCATACCAACTTTTGCACATTTTCATACAACGCTTCCTCATCATTATTATTACCTTCCATAATGAGATTATATCCATATCATGCTAAGAATCACAACTTAAGTTAGCTTACTACTCAAAAACATCATAAAAGTTACATTTAGCCCTCATTTTCTACTTTCTTCTTCTACCCAAGTTGTTCAACAACCAAACATCTATGATAGCATGAAATAAGCATGAAAACTAACCTTTTATCTCATGGTAATGAGCTTTGGAGCAGCTATCAACTTATATGAAAACCCTAGCTTCAATACCCAAGAATTTCTTGTAGCCTACTAACCCTAGCAAGACTTCTAACACATGAGTATCTTGATTCTTGCCTCTTGATCTTTGTTTTCTCTTGGGTTAGAGTGGGATATGCTTGGAGAAGGGTTTGGAGCTCTCAAGACTTGTTGAAATCTGAGAAATGAAATAAAAGAACAAGGGTCATCTATTTATACAAAAAAAAAAAAAAAATCTGTCCGATGGACTTATACGGTTCGTATAATATTATACGGTCCGTATAACACCACCATGGAAACATCCCTTTCTGTAAAGGTCATGTTATACGGACCCCTCTTATACGGACTGTATAAAGTTATACGGACCGTATAAGTGGTCGTATAATCACAGTTATCCGAAACTTTCTCTCGTTGATTCGTTTGACTTCCAATCCTCGTGGAACCTTCTTGACACTTATATAATACTTCATTAACCATACAATGGGCCCTATAGCAGCCCCTCAAGACATTACCAAATTAATATTAACTCAATTATACCGAAAACCTTTTCGAACATGACTTACATTTCACTTCCTTCAACAAACTAAGGCTTATATACTCATACAACTTCAAAATCTTATGGTACACACTTTAAGCTATCTAATACTTCCTTTAATCTCATAAGGATTTCATAATCACCTTAAGCTCACATTAGCCTATTCACAAGGCAACACATCTGAAATTTCCGAGGTGTAACAGCCAAACGGGCTCTTAATCAAAACTGTAAAGACACCAATGTGATTATGGATTTGTCAGGAGCTATCACTGTACAAGTATAAGCTATTTCTCTAGCTACGCTATTACAATCTCTAGAGTTGTGCTCAAGTACTTTCTGATTCCTCTCCATCCAAATGGTATGGGATACTTCTGCATACACCAACTGAAAGATATGGGCCCTTTGTGACATCCCCTTAGCATTTTGAACACAACAGTTCTTATGAGCTTGCCAATTGAGTAAGTGATGAGCTGCAGTTTCTTTAGTTAGCATTGATTTTTATTTGTTTTAGTTTGAACTTTATTTGAGTTATTGTATACTAAATATTTATGTGCTATACAATTTAGTGGAACATTTAAATTTCTAAGTAAAACTTGAAATACTACTCTGAAAGATAGGAACCATGAAAAAGTTTAAGAAATATTTATAAATTGTATTATAATTAACAAATATTTTTATGTATAACATTTTCTTAAAAAGTTTATACATGTAATATTGGGTTGATTTGATTTCAGTTGGACTTTTTTAATTAGCACCAAACCAAACTATCACCAAGTTTTTTTTTTCTTCACTAGCACACCAAACGATTATGCGATTTTTTTTCATTAGATTTGAGTTGTCCATTTGGTTCAGTTTTATCAAATTTCTTTATAAACCCTAAATATACCTATATAACAATTCAGAATTATCGTGGCTTGCATGATGTTTGTGCTAGGAAGCAATTTTCGACATGTTGAAGCAACTTGCATCTTTTGTGATCAGTGGCTTCCCCATTTTTTACCCCTTTAGTTTACTTTATATTATGAAAATTGAAACTATTAATATATCTTTGTCAAAACAAAATATCACGATAACAATATGCATAGCCTAATCTATATTTAATATCGAAAGCACAATGGATTTTAAAAATGTTTATTGAATATTTTGCCTTTTATTAATACTTTATGTAGTTGCTTAATGATTACCCTTTTCTTTTCTATATATTAGAAAGGATGGTTTCAACATGCATACTTAATGATTACCCTTAAGATTAGAAGAAACTAATAAATCTCTCTCTAATTTGCTATTGAACAAGAAAAAAAGAAAAAACAATATTATGTATATGGGACAATTAAGAAGAAAGAAAAGAAATATATGACATTTAGTTACTTTTAGTAATTAATCATGATTAACTAATATGAATTATAACCTCATTAAGTTACTTAACTATACTTAATGATTTCTCTTAAGATTAGAAGAACCTAATCTCTCTTGATTTGTTAAAATTAACAAATAAAAAGAAAAAACTTATTTTATTATAAGGGACAATTAAGAAGAAAGAAAAGGAATATATGACATTTAGTTACTTTTAGTTTTTAATCATGATTAACTAATAGGAATTATAACCTCATTAAGTTACTTAACTATATTAAATTTACACAATTTTATATAAACTTGGATATAGATGGTAAGTATTTACCCTTCACCAAATTTTTTTATATACGGAGAAAATTATTTACCCTTCACCAGATTCAAATGGGAAATATATGGAGGAAACTAGATAAATATGACATCATCACAGGTCTCACGTTAGCACGTGTCAATTTGAAAAGTTATATAGGCCCACCCATATTCAATGACATTTCAATGTGGGGCATGATTTGTAATTCATTTTTTTTGCACGGATTGTCCTTCTTTTGGGGTGATCTTTAATTTTTACCTCTTAAATTGGTGCCTTGGTGGTCTTTAGTTTTATCATTCGCTTAAAAAGGTGACAAAAAATATTTCAAAATTTAGGGTTCGAACTTTTGCTCAGTAAAAAAAAAATGCAAGGCAAAGTTTTTGCAAAAAATCTGCCTTATGCGGCAGTCTTTGCTTTAAGGCATAACTAAAAGTTTGCCTAACAAGGTGAAGTCTGTCATCTCTCGCATAGGTTCTATGTAACTTCGCCCGAATAGGCATACATTCATAGAAACCTATGCCTTGTGAAATTATTATTATCTTCAACTCTGCTTTGTTTCGAACCCAGAACCTCAAGATATTTTCGACTATCTTATTAAGCAAAGGATAAAAATTAAAAGACCAGCAAATTGAGGGACAAAAATGAAAGACTAGTCCGTATGAAGGTGCAAATTGTCCTCTGTAATTTAATAGGGAATGTTGGACTTATTCTAGAATATTCATAAGGTCCAAATAATTACGCAAAACTGATCTGGAAAATTGCTTCAAGGATTAATAAACGTAGATAGCTAATTGGTAAATGTCAGAATTGCCCTTAATTTCAATTACATTGACTTTAAGCGTACATGTTGAAACCATGCTTTCTAATATACTACTGCTATTAAGAAGAGTGAGTTCCAACTCACTTTCTCGTCGTTCGTTGCAATTTAATAAAAAAAAAATTGTGAGCCCCATATATATTATTTAAACAACAACTAATATAAAAAAAAATTGTGGGCCCCATAATTCTAATATATATATATATCTGTTCCAATTTAATTAAAAAAAAATTGTGAGCCCCATATATATTAAACAACAACTAATATTAAAAAAATAGTGCAAATTAATAATGTAAAAAAAAAGTGCCTCCCATATTAAAAAATCAAACAATATTCATGTAATTTCTAAAGTATCTCATTAAGTCAATAATGATGGATTCATTGCCATGTGCGTATTCGTAGCAAACACTAATATAATAAAGTTTTAAATACGGAGCACAAACTACAATATTATATTAATCGTGTTTTGAACATAGTATCCCATATTGACAAAATCAAGCAATATATATATAAAAAAAAAGTGAATCCCATATTAAAAAAATAAACAATGTGGGCAAACACATTGTATTCGTGCAAACATATTAAAAAAAAAAGTGCAGACTTTGTATTCGTAGCAAACACAAAAAATTGTGGGCCCCATATATATTATTTAAACAACAACTAATATAAAAAATAATAATTGTGGTCACTCTTCTTAATAGTAGTAATATCCGTTCCAATTTAATTATAAAAAATTGTGGGCCCCATATATATTAAACAACAACTAATATTAAAAAAACAGTACAAATTAATAATGTCCAAAAAAAAAGTGCACCCCGTATTAGAAAATCAAACAATATTCATGTAATTTTCAAAGTATCTCATTAAGCCAATAATGATGGATTCATTGCCACGTGTGTATTCGTAGCAAACACTAATATAATAAAATTTTAAATACGGAGCACAAACTACAATATTATATTAATCGTGTTTTGAACATAGTATCCCATATTGATAAAATCAAGCAATATATATATATATAAAAAGTGAATCCCATATTAAAAAAATAAACAATGTCAAAAAAAAAAGTGCAGACTTTGTATTCGTCGCAAACACAAAAAATTGCGAGCCCCATATATATTATTTAAACAACAACTAATATAAAAAATAAAATAAAAATTGTGGTCACTCTTCTTAATAGTAGTAATATCCGTTCCAATTTAATTAAAAAAAATTATGGGCCCCATATATATTAAACAACAACTAATATTAAAAAAATAGTGCAAATTAATAATGTCCAAAAAAAAATGCACTCCGTATTAAAAAATCAAACAATATTCATGTAATTTTCAAAGTATCTCATTAAGTCAATAATGATGGATTCATTGCCACGTGCGTATTCGTAGCAAACACTAATATAATAAAGTTTTAAATACGGAGCACAAACTACAATATTATATTAATCGTGTTTTGAACATAGTATCTCATATTGACAAAATCAAGCAATATATATATATATAAAAAAAGTGAATCCCATATTAAAAAAATAAACAATGTCAAAAAAAAAAAAGTGCAGACTTTGTATTCGTAGCAAACACTAATATAATAAAGTTTTAGATACGGAGCACAAATTACAATGTTATATCAATCGTGTTTTGAACATAGTATATATATATATGCATAAAAATAGTGCAAACTAATAATGTCCAAAAGGGTGGGCCCCATACTAAATAACACCAAGCAATATAAAAAAAAAACTATATAAAGCATGGGTTTAGACCCATGCTTCGTCGTCCGTTGTCCCTTAAAAAAAAAGTGTGGGCCCCATACTAAATAACACCGAGCAATAAAAAAAAAAGTGGAACTCACCATCTCCAAACTCATGGAAAAAAAAAAGTGGACCCTATATTATCAAAATCTAGCAATATCAAAAAAAAAAAAAAAAGTGAACCCCATATAAAAAAAAATATAATGTTAAAAAAAAAAGTGCTGGCTTTGTATTCGTAGCAAACACAAATATAATAAAGTTTTAGATACGGAGTACAAACTATAATGTTATATTAATCGTGTTTTGAACATAGTATATGTATATATATTATATGCATAAAAATAGTACAAACTAATAATGTTAAAAAAAAAAGTGCCCCCATAAAGGGTGGACCTCATACTAAACAACATCAAGCAATATGAAAAAAATAAAAAAAAAATGGAACCCACTATCTCCAAACTCACTGTAAAAATAAGTGAACCCCATATTAACAAAATCAAGCAGACTTTGTATTCGTAGTAAACACTAATATACTAAAGTTTTAGATACGGAGTACAAACTACAATGTTATATTAATCGTGTTTTGAACATAGTATATATGCATAAAAATAGTGCAAATTAATAATGTCCAAAAAAAAAAAAATGCACTCCATATTAAAAAATCAAACAATATTCATGTAATTTCCAAAGTATCTCATTAAGTCAATAATGATGGATTCATTGCCACGTGCGTATCAATCCATTAGTGGAAGCAAGTGAAATTGCTTTTCTTCAAAAAGTTAAGTAGTCAAACCATACAGTTTTCTTTCCTTTTTTATATTAGCCTGAGATCTAATCTAGATATTAAACTGTTGTATTTGCTATTCCGCCATGTCATTTATTTGTTATGTTCAGTAAAATAAATATACTTAAAATGTTTATATTTTAAAATAAGATAGAATTTAATTACTTTTTTATTTTTATTCTTACTCTAATGAATGTGAAATGAGATTAATGTCGTAAAAAAAAATATATCAAATGGAGATCAAATAATGAATAAGTAAATTAGTCAAATTATAATTCTAATCGACGTTTTCTTAAAAAATCATGCAAAAGACAACATGACAAGTAAAATGAGCTAAACCGAGAATATTTACCAAAAATTAAAAAATAGTATTTCTTCGTTTAAATAGAAAATCAATTTCTACTTTGTTTCGTTTTAAACATGTAAAATTAATTTAATAATTAGAATTAGAATTATCCAAATCAAAATTTGATAAAAAATAATAAGTATTTTACACCTTTAAATTAATCGAATTAAAATTGAAAGTATCAACTGATGCTTACATATTGCTATTGTTTTATCTCAAAGAGAGGAAAATAGTTTCCTTTTAAACAAATCTTTTCTTTTAAAAAATATTAATAAATTTGCCGATTTTCTATTCGTAGCAAACATTAATATAATAAAATTTTAGATACGGAGCACAAACTACAATATTATATTAATCGTGTTTTGAACATAATATATACTCTCTCTCTCTCTATATATATATAAAATCACTATTCAAAGACAACTACATACACATAGATGTACTATAATCTAAAGTGTAGGCCGTCTAGTAGAAAAAGAAATAGCAAAGAATAATCTAAATACTGATCAACTATAGGTCATGCATAAAACATCTGAGTGAATGCATTCTTTACCAAGTGATACACATTATACTAGGTCAGGTAAATCAATTTTGCGGTTCACAAACATTTTTTATATAGATAATCCTTCTCATAGAAGATCAACAAATAAATATAAAGATTTCTTCAGGGTGTTTTTTTCTATTTAAATGTAAGTATTCGTAGAAATCAATCTTCGATGGTCACAATTGTTGAAGACATAAATAATTATATAAGTATGCTTTCTCTAATAACTTAAATTTTTAGATGAAAATATCACACAATTCAATATGATATTAGAGCATGCGGAGATTGCACATGAGGAGGCGTATTAAAGACATAATTTAATAAATAAACTTTTAAATGAAATAGTCACTCACCTCAACAATGAAGTAACTAGCTGCATCTATAACAATTGGAGACTGGTCAATTTACTAGTTCGACGACACGGTCTTAAAAGAAGAACTAATGGCAAGTAATTGAACATGAAAATTTTACGTTATTAACCACCAAAAGATAATAACGATTTCTTATTTTGCCCATGTTTTAATAACAATTTCAAAATGAAGCTTCCAGACAAATATTTCATATCGAATACGTCTATGTAGATCATTTTAGTATAAGAAAAAAAGTTGGCATTCCAAGTGCGAAAAGCACATTTGGCCGTATCGAAGTGAGTATAATTTGATCAAATATGTCAAAAATAGTGTTTTCAGAAGCGTTTTCGGGGCAAGCTCTGGGGCGTAGTAAAACCGCATCTAAGCGTTTTCAAAAAGCGAAAATCCCGTGGGCGTACGCCTGAGCGTAAAACTCGTCCCAAGACAGGCTTACACCGACTAGAACTAAACTAACTAAGGTCAAAATTGACAATTGATCTTTTTTATTTTAATGCCCTAAGCCGGTTACCCAATTACCCTAAACACTCTCTTTATTCCACTAAGTCTTTTTAACATGACATATGAATCTTGCAGATAAGGGACATCAAATTGCAACAGCTTCTTTGACTCCAATCAAACCTAGTTGTGAAGTATTGTTCATGAGAGTTCAAGAAGACACTTGAGAAATGATATGATTTTTGTCTATTTTTAGTTTTTGTGGAAGATGACTCTCATTTGAGCTATGATACATCTGTATCTCTGACTAAATTTTTAGTATGCACCAATGGTGTTTTAATATTTAGTAGTGGATGAAGTTTTATTCTCTCATGTTTTTAAGTATTCCAAAGGTATTGCAAAATTGATCTTACAAATGACTATTTTTTAGCTTATCTTGTCTAGATTATGATATCACTAAGAATGTTACTGTTAAGATGTATTTGGTTAGTTTATAAAGTCATATTTTTTGTGTTGTTAGTTCACTCGTATTATAATGTTTCCAATACCTTTTTGGGATTTATTTGAATATTAAACAGAATTTTAATGCAATTTTCACATTTTAAGCATATTTAATTAATTATAAAATTATAAAATTAAGAATCCTTAGGGCTTTCGCCCCGTGCCTCAAGACTTACGCCTCATCCCGTATTAGGTAAAACGTCTCACCCAACGCCCCCGTCTCTAAAACTACTAATAAAAAATAACTTTTTACTCCAAGCATGGTTCGTAATTGTTCCGTGTTAGCACCAAAATACTTACAAATTCTGAAAATGTTTAGCCGTGTTATCAAAAAATTGTTTGTAGAACATCAAGGGTTTCAATAAAAGCAAATTAAAATGGAAGCCGACACTAACGTTTATAATACTTCATCCCACTCCAAAAGCAGAAAGTTGTACTCTTTAGATGCTTTGGTTTTGTATTCTAGTTAACGTACTGTAGGTTCTAATTATTCATTCATATCGATACAAATTTCTATTAGTTGGACTCTTGTTAGAGCTAAGTATAAAATCAGTATAAAATTCAAAATTGAATACCAAAATGATTGCCAAGAGTGAAGGTTCGGACAAGACTGGGGATAAATACTATATTGGCTTTCTACCTGACAATTTGAAGTTCTCTTTCACATACTTGTACTAACTAAAATTAGGAGAATTAACCAAAATAACAACCTATAATTTAATTTATATGCATAGATACTTAGATATATATTATATGCACAATTCATATTTAATATATGTGTAGTTTTGTATAATCTATGTATCAACTTAAAAAGTGAACAGTAAATCCAATCGACTATCCCGTAAAGATCTCAATTGATTAACCTCTCTGTCCCTACACCGCCCCCATCCCCACTGCTTGCCCTGCTGGCCCATGTCCTTTTCCTCTGTTGTCCTCCTTTGCAAATAAGAAAAAGAGATAAATAATTAAGTTAAATTAAATATGTATGTTTATAGTGTATCATTTAAAGGCTTATCCAATACATGATGCTTAAAAATCACAGTTTGTCCGGTGGGAAATTCAAATAAGGAGATTCAATAAAGAAATACGTCAAAAGATTCAACAACCTACATACATATAAATAAATAAAACTTTTAAAAAAAAATCATATTAGTATAATTTTCTGACACCCGGGGTTCAATTGAATCCCCTTGCACCGATATGCCTCCTCAACTCCGCACCCCCTCCCCCAACCTCAAGTTTGTCCCAACTCCAGACAGAGGAGGAGCGTGGGTAGACGTGGCAGCTAACTAACAACTAACAAAAACTAGTGTCAGTTTTAATAAATTTTCTAAGTGTATACAAAAGATTGAACCTCAGCTACTTCGCAATTGAGACACTTGATCAATCGATCAAAATACAGGATGGCAATTGCCAGACAATTATATCTATTCAATGGGCTAATTAGCTTAATTGTTACACAAGAGAGTTGATGCTAATTCAATTCTTTCCTCTAATTACTTTCATTTAAGAAAGCATCTTTTTCAATGAATGTATTTTGATTTAATGAGTTTCTCTTAGACAAGCAATTGGACTGGACGAAGATTGGTTAGTATTGGATGAATCCGTGAATAGTCGTTCCTTATTTATTCACTAGCGAATATGCTGTAAAATATATATTCTTTTACAGATATATTAAAATATTAAATTTGACAAAAGAATAAGGAAAATATTTATTTCTATCAACTTTACAATATAAATGGTGAAAAAGTAAAACTAAAAATTAAAGAAAGAAATATGAAGAAAAGCATAAAAGAGGGAAATAAGAACTTCGCATGTGTTTGTTAACCTCAAACTTCTCTCTAGAAGCATCCGTTTGATACAAAAATATTAAAAAGCTAAAATTAAAAAGAATTACAATCCCAAGGACAAAATAAAGAAATTTTTAAAGAAAAATAATGAAAATTACTTGCCGATTACCAAATAAAAAGGAAAAAATAAATGCATATTATAAAATTAGTATTAATCCAGTGATTATGACTAAAAGCTACAATTTTATTAACATTCATAAGAACATGACATTTTGGACCAGTTAATAGACAAAGCAATAGTTAATATGAAGTGACATCATACACATAGGTAACATTTGTATTATAAGTATCTGATTTACGCCAATAATATGAGCGAAGCAGGAAATTGAAAAGAATGAAGTTTCCAGTTGGATGGCACTACTTAATTTAAAACTGTACATGCAATTAAACTATATAATCAGACACACAAAAACTCAAAGAAGGATAAAAGAATGCTGGTGAACACACTTGAAGAAGGCTAATAAAATAATCACGCGGCTGTTCTAATGAACCTATGAATCGGTTTCTTCATCTTCCTTTCAGAACAAAGAAGTTTACAGAAAGAATAATCAAAGAAGCTTTAAGTCATGCATACACATTTCAGAACAGCGATAACATGTGAAAAATGCTTTCTTATCAGAAACACATAAAAACAGAAAGTGCTTATTTAAGGAATAGAAGTAACAGACTTCCCATATCGAACTTACTGATCAAAAGGTGCATGAACACAATATTATTTTTGAGTGACTTGACTCAATCCTTGCGCTCACCCTTTCACAAACTAAGCTTATCAAATAATCCATGAATCTCTCTACCCATTACATATATATATATATATATATATATATATTTGTCAACTTTTACGTTAGAAGATGATCCAAAATTTGGAATAAGTATCATCATGAAAATTAAGCATTAATTGATATTAATTGCTATAAAATAGAATATGAAAAGATGGAAAAATAGTCAATTGAGGCTATTTAGGTTGTGCTGCTACGTGGGCTCTCACACAAACAAGTAATTTGAGTTTTATTGCAAAATTGTTAGTGGCTGACTCAGTAAATGCTTTTTTGGGGTTTTTAATATGCAAATAAATAGAAGAAATATGAGAGAAAAGTCAAAAAAAGGAGAAAAAAGATAAATAGGAATAGTGGTCATTGAAACGTGTCACATCACCTTGTTTATGCCTAGCTTTATATTATATATAGATTAGCTCTATAATTTATTCAGTTCATCATATTGTAGCTTTCACCTAGGTTTTTGGTAATTGTACAAGAGCAGGCAAATTTTGTGAAACTTATAATTTGTACATGAAAACTAATTGTTTCCTAAGAAGAAATTCAATAGAATTGATTTACTGAACAACTGATTATTTTGATGGAATACTTCCTTTAATTTTACAAATCATGACCAAAACAAAAAAAACTTTACAAGTTAGGACAAGTATTTGCATAAACTGGTTGCAGATGCTTGCTTGATCGTAGTTATGATCATTAAGTAACAACTAAGAGGATCATCAGACATCTTTGAAAACACTGAAGACAACATATTTGCATATGGAAAGATTGATAGTCTAGAAGCAATTGCCTACTCAGATGCTAATTTTGGCAGGTGCAAAGATGAACATAAATCCACAACTAATTACATTTTCACACTTGCTTGTACTGCCTTTTTTCTTTCTAAGAAACTTCTTTGCTAGTGGGGCCATTTCTTACCGTGCTCAGCAGACGTTCACGTCATTGACAATGTATACTCAGTGATCTTAGCTTGTTATAACTGAGTTGTACACTTTGAAATACACATCGTAATCTGTCTTATTTAACGGAAAAGGCTCAAAAACACCCTTAACCTATTGGAAATGATTCAAAAATATCCTCCTTCCACCTATTGAGTTAAAAATGCCCTTAACGTTTTCTTTAGGTTCAAAAATGCTCTTTAGTTGAGGGAAAATGACATGGAATTTCATTAAGCATGTGGTCATTTTTTTTTGGTCCACATAACTTGTAACCCAATTAAAAGATCCAACCCAAATCAACACCCAAACCCGTTTAGAAATGAACCTAACCCATATTTTACACCTCTTGTTTCTCTCACAAGGTGATTTAAGCTTTTCCTCTCTTCTTTCTTTCTTTCTGGTCCCATTAGCATGAACACATCTTTCTCCAAGCTGCCGGACATATCTCTATCTACGAGTTTCCAAATTTCATTTTGGTATCTACAGGCCGGACACCTAATAACATTACTTGTAATCTTTTTGATTTGTATCCAATCTAATTATGCAGTTCCTTCCCCTCTCCCCTGGAATCAGAATGCAACTATAGTAAATACTAGGGTCCGGCACTTTTGTAACCCAATTTTTTTTTTTTTTGGAACCAAATTAACCCATTAAAAAAAAAAAAAAAAAAAAACTAGGCTTCACGCTCTGTGCGTGAAAGGGCCAAAGTGTACATTTATATTTTGGCCCTTTCACTCGCAGAATCTGTGCGTGAAACCCTTCCCTAAGAACCCCCCACCCACCCTTTATTCTTTGAAAATCAAACTCAAAATTAAGGTTTTTTGCGTACTTTGACCGAAGATTAGTTACATTTCAAAGCACCGGAATATAAATATTTTATATAGAACTTAATATTTTTTTTTAGTGTACAATAATATCGGCTCATTACATCAAGTATACATATAGATTTGGATCGTCGTTTTAGGGGTTGTAAAGTGCTCCGAAGTACGTTTGAAAACTTGTTATATTTAGGTTTAAGTGTCATATTTTATAGGGTTTTGATTAATCTCTTTTGTTTTACTCTCAAAGCTATGAAAGTACTTTTTTGGTTCAAGACGAGATGTTCATAATAACTGAAAAATATTTCATTCCATTAGCAACAAAATACATCATTAAATTACAATAGACTTAAAAAAAAAATCAAGTTCTAGACACTCTTCTACTTCCAGATGTGCTGCCACCACGAGAGTTTTGCCCACATGAACGCTTATCATGCCCAAATTGCTTACATGTCGAGCACTTGCGAGAGTAAGTCTTTTCGCTAACATCCATTTGATTGTGATAACGGGTTAACTTGTTTTTTCCCAATTTACGGATATGGTTCTTTTTCGCAATCATAGAAAACGGCGCGGCTGGCCAATAAGCTTGATCACTAAGGGGACGGAATTAGCCCGAACATGCTTTAAGTTATAACCTTATATACCTCCGCCACATAATCAGTTACATTTCTGGCCATTCTCTCAAAGCACTTGACTGCATGAGAACATGGCATGTGGTACGTTTGCCACTTACCACAAGTGCATAATTGTGTACGCTCAGTAACAATATATTTGTTTCCTCCTTTGTCGTCGCAATAACCCGTTCTAACTTCATACACTCGTTGAACGACGTTATACTCAGTCATTTGGTGACCCTCTGCCTTTCTTCTATGGTGCTCCATTTTTTGGTAGGGCTTTGGCATCAATGTTCCCTCATCGGCTAATATAGCTCTGGCCTGCCTTGTCCTATTCGCAAATCGCTCCACGACCTGCCTGAAAGTTAGTCTTACCATTACGGTGACAGGTAGTCCTCGAGTAGATTTGAGGAGTCCATTGAAAGACTATGAGCTGTTCGTTGTGAGCATGCCCCATCTCCTTCCTCCATCAGCATAAAGCGTCCATTTTTCAACTTCTAATTTCATCAACCAAGCATATGCCTCTTCACTCACTTCCTTTAGCAGCTCCATTTTTGCAGCCCATTTTCTTTGTTGATGCTGCATCGCAGCCCCCCACATCAATTTGTTTACAATGCCATTTGCAAACTTTGTTTGCAAATTAGCTTTTAAGTGCCTTAAGCAATATCGATGGTAAGCATGTGGAGGCTGCCACCCTTCCAGAGTACGCATAGTGTAATATGCCTTTATGACGATCCGATAGGATACATATGCCCCGACGACCCTTAATAACATGAGTTTGTAAATGAGTCAAGAACATCCCCCATGTCTCGTTGCTCTCGTTGGCGGCAATTGCGAAAGCAAGAGGGAATATTGACCCATTGGCATCCGTACCTACTGCAATTAGGAGCTTAATGTCATATCGGCCATACACATAGGTCCCATCTATCGATATCACATTCCGGCAGTGAGCAAAACCATCAATACTTGGTTTGAATGCCCAAAAGACGAAGTCAAAAATTCTGCCCTCTAAAAGCCGCCACTGTACAACAGTGCCAGGATTAGCATGTTGTAGAGCCACCATATACCCCGACAACGCCTGAAAAGAGGATTCCCAAGTTCCAAAGATCGTTTCAAAAGCACGTCGACGCCCGAGAAATCCCTTTCTCTTGCTTATGATTTTACCATATTTTGAGTGGACCATGCTAATACAAGTTTTGATAGGCATCCTGCATAAGTTTAAACAAACAACATTTAACAATGATATTTTAATTGCTATAAGATATATAATGTAAACGGTCAGATAAATTACCTTAGAGTTTCCTCAATGTGTTTAAGTAACACATGAGCAATCATGTTTATATCTAGATTAAAATGATCTGCTCGACTTTGTCCCATATCACAAGTGTGCTTCGGGTGGAATTTTGTGATTTCCCACAGACCATCCGACTTAGCAATTCCCCGAAGCAACCACCGACAGCCTTGAGTATGTCGCTTACAAATCAGCCTCCATACTGATCTGTTTGAGTCATCAACCTTAAAATCCCTCATACCTTTACACAATACATTCTGACAGCCCGTTACAATATCTTTTTTGATGTGAACTGCATTCCCTTTGCAATGACGCATTCATCAGTCATGGAATTTTTTGGTTCAATCCACGTTTTTTGGTGACTTTGATAATCATCTCTTGTGAAGACAAATGCATCCTCACGACCTTGGAGACTGTCAAGATATGGAATATAGTCAGAATGCCATTGCATTGAGCTGTCAGGAATTGGGTTTTTGGCCATCGGAGGTGGTACGTAGTGGTGAGTTGGTTCTGATTGCTTTTGGGGACTACAATGCGTATCTTCTTCATCCCCTTCACTATCTTCATCATCGGTTACCTCTGCATTATTAGCTGGTTCATCGCCATCACTCTCTGATGTATCCACATAACTTGGACAATCAGCTCCATCTAAGAAAGGCCTCCTCCTACACGATAAAAAGCATATGTTAAATTTCAAATTCACAAATATACATGCTAAATATATATATATATATATATATATATATATATATATATATATATATATATATATATATATATATATATATATATATATATATATATATATATATATATATATATATATATGTATGTGTATGTATGTATGTATGTATGTATGTATGTATGTATATTTGTATATATTAATTATTTAGCATCTAGGTGATGAACCTACACATATTGATTATGAGCATGGTCTGGAGACTGATCAACTCCACCAAACTGAGAGGACTCCCTTTCATCCACAGTTGGTACCACTGGCGAGTTTTAATAATAATCAGCTGTACCGAACTGGGAATTATTATAATAATTAGCTCCACTGAACTGAGAATTATTGTAACAATCAGCTCCACTGAACTGAGAGTTCTGATAATAATGAGTTGCTCCAGTAAATTGAGATGACTGCCCAATATTACTCGTATTAGGTCTATAACCCCTACAAAGATTTAAAAATGGTTATTTACCAATACATACAATAAACACGTGCCACTGCACAAAATAATAATATAAGAATGCATATTTACCAAGTTTGATTTAATTATTGGGTAAGATTTTTCAGCGGCACCCGGCCACTCAAAATACCCCCGTAAGAATTAAAATCTCCATACGTGTTAGATTGACTGGGATGGTCTTGCGGGACCTCTTTGGGTATCTTTTCAACATACATCTCCAGAACATTAAGGGCGTCTAAATGCTTTATGTAACGCCTCGTGCATTCGGGCTAAGATTTGACTCGTAAGACCGGGGTATAATGAACCCAATTTGAGTAGTGTATAAATGGTGTTTGAAACCCAATCAAGACATGGGAAGAGTCCTTGAGCAAAGTAAAGTCGGAAGCTACCCTATGGAGCGTGTTTTCAAGTGAGTTTGCACCATATCTCAATTAAAATGAGTATACGACAAAATATGTACGGAATTTGGGAAAATTTCCTTCTTGAAAGTTGTAGATATTTGAAATACCTTTCCAACGGTATATTATGGAGGTCAAACAGATATCTGTACAAAAGGTTATGCCTGTTTTACTAAAACAGCGTTCTGTCGATTTACGGTGGAATCTACGGGACGTAAAAATTATACGGGCCGTATATTTGGGCCGTAAAACTGGTCCAGAAAGCCCAAATCACTATAATTGATTTACGGTGGGATCTAAGGTTCGTAAAAATTTTACGGGACGTAAAATAGGGCGTAAAATAAGTCCGACAGCAATTTTAAAACTTCGTTTTAAGGCCTTTTCACTTCATTCTTCACACCCCCAAGCCCTAGAACGACCTTCTATTCTCTCCCATCATCAAGAACACCAAGGTAAGCCTATTCTAATCATTCCAAGTCAATTCTAATACATATCCTTGTAATCTAAATAAGAAATCATCATTCCTAAACTAGGGTTTTCAAGAAAACCCATCTCAAGGTTCAAGAACTCAAGATTTTGGAAATCTTCTTCAAAGTTAAAGTATTTAATTCAAGTTTGGAGCATTACCAGGTATGTAGAGTTACTATCTACGTGTGAGAACATCATTATTTTTCCCCACACATCATTGATTTGGGAGTTGCTTTAATTACCGAGGAGGGCTTCAGATAGCCTGAAACTACGTAGACACCGTAGGATGAGGATCGCTCCACCCATGTCCCGGACGATCTCTCATAATGACTGGATCCTTTCATAATATTATTAAACCTCATGTCCTTGGCAAGGTATGAGTGTTCTGCTGGTAGGATGCAAGTACCAGACTATGTTATCGGTTATGTTTACTCCTCTCCCTGCTCACGATACTTTACGCATGATATATATGTATATGTACTCATGTTCATGATCATGTTTTCAGTTTTAGTTCTTATCATATTTGTTACACCCTGTATCTTGGAACTAAGGTTAGACTCATATCATTAGAGTTTTAATGGAAAAACTGAAGATTTGAACGTTTTGCGAAAATGGTTGATAGGCCTACTTCGGGCAGTGATAACTCCTTGATTAGTTGAGAATTTGGGAAAGTACCCTTAATGAAAGTTGTATTATGTAGAAATACCTTTCTAACGATATAAGGACCAAGCCAATCAGAGATCGGAGATAGGAGATATGATCGTCTCAATATGGCTAATAGTAAGACACTTAAAATTCGATAGAATCGGCCAAATTTTCGATACGTCTGTCTTCAAGTCAATTGTGGTGCAAATACGTTGGGAATTTGAGGACACTTAAAACATGAAAGTTGTAGCCCTATGAAATAGCTTTCCAACGGTATATTGTGGAGCCCAAACAGAGCTGTGTACAAGAAGTTATGTCCATTTTACCGAACCCTGTGCAGAACCGACACCCATCGCTATTTCAGGCGCGTGGGGGCGCGTGCCATGGCCTCGCATCGTGGACCGATCGCGCAAGTCTGAGTATTGAGCTGCAGAACATTGAGCGATGGTCCCGCATCGCGGACCCATCGCGAATCGGGTCAGATTCGGGTCCAAAAGTCGGGTTACGCGTTTTTAGTTATATCTAAGGTTTGGGGTTTATTTCCCCAGCACCCCATTCACGAAAAAATTACCCTAAAGTTAATAAGAACAAGTCTCAAGCCTCAAGAACCATACAAGGTAAGTGTTATCATGATTCTAGGTTGAATTCAAGTCCCTAATCTCTTTCTAACTTGAGTAAACCCTTCTAATCAATAGATTTGTGAGTGGAACATTATTGTTGGGCGTGGGAACCCTAGAACTTGAATTCAAGAGGATTGAACGTCAAAAAGGTAATGTTTCTACACTCTAATCATTCATAATAGTGAATTGATGATTTCTTGGGAGAATAGTAAATGGGTTTAGTAAAGAGAATTACACGAACTATAGTAGGGTTTTGAATTGTTGACTTGAGATTGTTATAATGATATGGGTGATGGAGAATGATGTTAATTACATCTAATTGAGATTGTAGAATCACCTAGAAGTAATAGACTGGGAATTGGGTGAAGAAACACCATTAATGGAGATTGTGGAGCTTTATGCCCACTAAGTGTTTGATAAAATGCCTAGATGACCAAAGCATGAATATTATTGCTAATATAGAATCCCTTTGGCTTGTATTGATATAGATCAAAGTTGAAAGGGGTGACGAACATTGTATTACGCTCAAAGGCTGGAATTAAGGTATGTGAGGCTAACTATCTACGTTAGGGAATGTTCATGATTCTCCCTACGCCTCATTCTTCATACTTGTCAATAATTTGACTCATAATACAGTTTAGCCCTAGTTTTATGATATGTTGTAGAACTGTTATCTTCTAGGGTTGCAGTTACAGAATTCGTTCATGGTTATCAATTTGAATATCATGAACTCAACACGTAATCTTTATAGACTTATGTATTGTTACCACATGAGTCTCAGTCTAGAAATTCAGTATGCTCAGAAACAGTCAGTGTTTTCAATTCAGTCCAGCATGTCTATTTCAGTTCAGCATTGTTCATTGTTGTTATGGTCTCAGTCCTTATTAATTAACCATAATTATACATATGTGATTTTGCCCGAGGGCACAACACAGTCTTGTGTATACGTATACATGGCCGAGGCCATTGACTGACGCACTACTAGGCCGAGGCCATAGCGTGCATTTATTATTGGGCCGAGGCCCCACATATACAAACATAGATAATACAGATGATTCAGATACAGAGCAGGGAGTATTCATATCTTTACTTCCTTGCTATTACAGTTACAGTTATCAGTTTCAGTTTTAGTATTTTATTGCTTCAGTTGCTTTACATACCAGTACAATTCAAATGTGTTGATGTCCCTTTTTATTGCTTGGGGGCCTGCATCTCGCGATGCAGGCAACGATATATAGGTTGACGACTCAGCTATTTAGGAGTGCACGTATCAGCTACTGGTGAGCCCCAAATTCCTTCGGGGCGTTGTCAGCTATCCAGTTATTTCAATTTATAGACAACTCTATTATTCAGTACTCTTAGAGGCTTCATAGACACAATTCAGACAGTCAGATATTTATTATGTTAGCCTTGTTGGCAGTTGTTCAGTTGTTTTGGTTTAAGCCATGTTGGCTACGTTCAGATATTTCAGATTGTCTAAGTATTTCCGCATTATGATTTCAGACAGACCTTTAGTA
Source organism: Lycium barbarum (assembly GCF_019175385.1). Taxonomy (NCBI): domain Eukaryota; kingdom Viridiplantae; phylum Streptophyta; class Magnoliopsida; order Solanales; family Solanaceae; genus Lycium; species Lycium barbarum. The sequence goes on from NC_083340.1 coordinate 28,429,898, forward strand.
TATCAGCATGTGTTTAGTTGTTTCCACATTCAGTTATGTTTTTTTTTATATCACATGTTGATTCAGCCAGCCAGTTGGTTCGCTCGGTCACATGCAGTCAGGCACCGGGTGCCGTGTTACGTCCAGGCCCAGGTTCGGGGCGTGACAAAGCTTGGTATCAGAGCCCTAGGTTCGAGTGTCTTAGGGAGTGTATGAAGCCGTGTCCAGTGGGGTCTCTTTTATATGTGTGAGGGCCCCACACATATAAACAGTTGACCACCAAGACATTCAGGATTTGTCTCATTTCTTTCTACTCTAGATCGTGCCATGAAGCTTAGAGCAATAAGTAACTTCTCTTCATATCGATTACGTACGTTTCGAATGCGCAGGCGACGAACAGATAATTCAAGGTCCAAGTGAGGATGTTCACTCATAGGGGGTACAATTGTGCAGTACTTACTGGTAATGAATGAGACTTCAAGTGCTATTGAAAGTGGAATACAATGTAAGTTTCCCGAGAAAGGGTGTGGTAGAATGAATGGTAAGTTGAATGATAATTATGTCCTTGAGAACGGAGAATGAGAGACAGCAGGAAGAGGATAACAGAGAAATTAGAAAAGAAATTAGAAAATGAGCTCAGTCTGCAGGAAACGTAAATCATGGAGGATCTCAGGAAGGTGGAGGCAGACAGTATTCTACAGTTGCTCATCAGGACCCGCTCCATCTACTGCTATTGCACTAGTCTCGAGGTCTAGATATGATCAAAAAGGGTCAGTTCAACTATAAGCAGATTTTAAGAGCACGCCTCTCAGTGACATACCAGTGTGAGCCATAGAAGTTTTCAGAATTTCATGTGCAACAAGTATTATAGGAGACACCAAGGGGTGTATCGTTTGCGCCTTGATGTGTGTTTTAGTAGCTCCTCTTAATTCTCAAGCCCAGTCAGGTTGTAATACAGCTAAGCCTGGTATTTTAGTTCTTAGTGAAGACTGCTTGGATGTTTCAACAGGTAGTCAGAACAAACAGGCACCCCCAGTTATCACCACAGATGAGATTTCCATACGAACTATGCTTGTTAATAAAAGAGGTATGTATGAAATAAGAACCATGAGCAGATGATATTAAATTTTCGGGAATGATTTTAGTTTGTTTAAGTTAGTCAGATCAGAGTTAGAGAGTACGATGGTTGTAAGTTACTATAAGAAGTAATTATTATTATAAGATAAGAAGATGTGATAGTTCTCGATTAAGCTATATGAGTAAGTGTTTATCCCTGATGTGTATAGTCTGATATGATTTTGAAGTGTATAGAAAGTTTGGGTTTAGTTGTTCCAATCTTTCGTATAAGATAGATGACAGTTTGTTAAGTGTGATCCATAGTTCAGAAAAGATAGTATATAACCATAGAATAGCGTCAGATGATGAGAGAGAGTTAGAAATAACTTAGGTTATTCAGAGCAGAATAAGAAAATATGAAGCTAGCGGGTGATTAACAGAGAAATAGTAAGTAAGTTTTGAGTAGATATAATGCATTAGAAATTTCAACAGAACTATTAGAAGTATGATTTGATTCCCTTATTAGATGAACATCTTAAGTGGGTGATTAGTCAGATACATCCGAATGTGTGTTAGAAACCAAGGGATTAAGTTAAGCTCGGAGTAGAGTGATTAGTGGAAGAAAAAAATTAGCTAAGCCGTAAGAGAGCAAACTACAGAAGAATAACCTTTAAGAGTTGTCAAAAAAGGGTTGTCCTAAGATTTACAGTGTGAGCAGAGTTAAGTCGTTAAGATGGAGTATGCCGGTTATGAATACAGTAGCAACCCGTTCATGTAAGTAATTTAGTTTTCCCAATGAGAAATTGCTCAGAAGTGAGCCGAAAAAAAAAGAAAAAAAAAGTCGTCAGTGTTGTAGAATACAAAGGAATTACAGAAGATAAGAAATGTTAATTGGATCCCATCAAAAGATAAGAATTTGTAAGTATAAGACGTTAGCCTTAGTCTAAAGGGGAGATGCATAAATCGCCAGTAAGTCCAGTGAGATAATTGAAGTATGAGATATGAAGAACCTCAGTTCAGTTAAGTTGGCATAATGAGATAGTCTCCATAAGGAATATGCCTCAACGTAGAGGAAACCCAAAGTGAGTAGAATGATCGTCGAATGAATCGTGTCAAGTTCAATTACTATCGATTAGGCGATCACATAAAAGTTATAAGATCATGCCCAGTTGTATGTCACAAGGGTAGTGCCATTGCATGAGACTCTAATATTTAGGGTGCTAGTCATAGACTTAGCGCACAACAGTACTATGAGTATTTTAGAAACTATCTCAGAAAAAAATCAAGTATGGGAAGTACAGCTCATGATTTAGGCAGACAAGAGAACTATGGTGAAAGAAGTTCACCGCTTATCTAAACTAGGAATTTGACTTTCAGACTCCGAAGCGGGTGGAGTTATTGGCCAGAACATGGCATTCCTTCTTAGTCATTAAAGTTAGAGAGAAGCAGTTTGGTGATCCTACTTGTTACAGATGAAAGAGGGGATTCACGAATATAAAGCCTTAGCTTTTGAACAAAGGGGAGATAACGGTACCTTGAGATACCGAGGCAGATTATGCGTTCTAGATGTAGATGGACTCAGAGAGCTAATTATGTCAGAAGCTCACCATTCTAGGTCAACCTCGTTTAGACAGGAGGCATGATTTAATTTGGGTGATTGTGGACAGACTTACGAAGGCAGCGCACTTCTTGCCAGTTAAGACCACAGATTGAACAGAAGATTATGCCAAATCATATGTTTATGAAATTGCCAGATTGTATGGGACCCTAGTGTCCATTATTTCAGATTATGGTGCTCAGTTCACAGCAAACTTCTAGAGATCATTTCAGAAAGGATTGGGTACGATGGTTAACCTCAGCACAACTTTTCATCTGCAGACCGATGAACAGACAGATACACTATTCAGATCTAATGTTATAATATTCATGTCAGCTTAGTACTCAGATGTCAGTCCAGTACTCATGTATCCATGCCAGTCCAGTATTCAGTTAGTGTGCTAGTTCTATATTCAGTTAATCCAGTATTCAGTCAGCTTAGTATTCAGTTAGTTCAGTAGACATTCAGTTTAGTATCTCAACAATTTAGTAATCTTGTATTCATTCAGTTCAGTAAGCTTGTGTCCTTGATTTCAAGGTAATTGGGATGGTACCGTTTCAAACCCTTTTTGAGCGAAGGTGTAGATCACCGATTGATTAGTTTAAAGTTGGGGAAGCAGAGTTGTTAGGGCCAGACTTGGTCTATTAGGCTATGGAGAAAGTCAAGTTGATTTAGAAGCGTTTGAAAACGGCTCAGAATTGCCAGAAGTTTTACACAAAATGTGAGACAGAGAGATTTAGAGTTTGAACTTAATGACTGGGTATTTCTTAAGCTCTCACCTATGAAGAGTGGCATGAGATTTGGTAAGAAGGGGAAGCATAGTCCCGCCATATTGGACCATACAGAATCCAATGAAAGGTTGGTCAATTGGCTTGTGAGCTGAGTTTCCAAATGACTTGATTATTGTGCATCTAGTGTTTCAAGTGTCCATGTTGAGAAAGTGTGTGGGAGACCCGTCATTGGTTATCCCGACTGATAGCATAACAACCAATAATAATTTGACTTATGAAGAAGTACCAGTGGAAATCCTTGATCGTCATGTCGCAAGTTGAGGACTGAGGAGGTAGCCTTAGTAAAGGTTTTGTGGCGAAGTCAGAAAGTTGAAAAGGCTACATGGGAAACAGAAGAAGACATGAAGTCCAGCTATCCCTATCTCTTTGAAGAATCAGCAGAAACCGGTGAAGGTATTGTACCTTCCCTTCTCAGATCTTTCCTTCTACATTTTCTACATTATCAGTATTCAGTCTGTTAGACAGTCAGCTTAGTAGTTGTTCAGTTCAACAGATAATTCAGTTCAGACCCTTTTCAGTTCAGTTTTCATGTGCTGATGTTAGTTAGTGTGCACATGTCTCGGCAATCACTCTTTATCAGAATCCATCATTCGAGGACGAATAATCCCAAAGGGGAGATAATGTTACACCCCGTATCTTGGAACTAAGGTTAGACTCATATCATTAGAGTTTTAGTAGAAAAACTGAAGATTTGAACGTTTTGCGAAAATGGTTGATAGGCCTACTTCGGGCAGTGATAACTCCTTGATTAGTTGAGAATTTGGGAAAGTACCCTTAATGAAAGTTGTATTATGTAGAAATACCTTTCTAACGATATAAGGACCAAGCCAATCAGAGATCGGAGATAGGAGATATGATCGTCTCAATATGGCTAATAGTAAGACACTTAAAATTCGATAGAATCGGCCAAATTTTCGATACGTCTGTCTTCCAGTAAAATTTGGTGCAAATCCGTTGGGAATTTGAGGACACTTAAAACATGAAAGTTGTAGCCCTGTGAAATATATTTCCAACTGTATATTGTGGAGCCCAAACAGAGCTGTGTACAAGAGGTTATGTCCATTTTACCGAACCCTGTGCAGAACCGACACCCGTCGCTCTTTCAGGCGTGTGGGGGCGCGTGCGATGGCCTCGCATCGCGGGCCGATCGCGCAAGTCTGAGTATTGAGCTGAAGAACATTGTGCAATGGTCCCGCATTGCGGACCCATCGCGAATCGGGTTAGATTCGGGTCCAAAAGTCGGGTTACGCGTTTTTAGTTATATCTAAGGTTTGGGGTTTATTTCCCCAGCACCCCATTCACGAAAAAATTACCCTAATGTCAATAAGAACAAGTCTCAAGCCTCAAGAACCATACAAGGTAAGTGTTATTATGATTCTAGGTTGAATTCAAGTCCCTAATCTCTTTCTAACTTGAGTAAACCCTTCTAATCAATAGATTTGTGAGTGGAACATTATTGTTGGGCGTGGGAACCCTAGAACTTGAATTCAAGAGGATTGAACGTCAAAAATGTAATGTTTCTACACTCTAATCATTCATAATAGTGAATTGATGAGTTCTTGGGAGAATAGTAAATGGGTTTAGTAAAGAGAATTACACGAACTATAGTAGGGTTTTGAATTGTTGACTTGAGATTGTTATAATGATATGGGTGATGGAGAATGATGTTAATTACATCTAATTGAGATTGTAGAATCACCTAGAAGTAATAGACTGGGAATTGGGTGAAGAAACACCATTAATGGAGATTGTGGAGCTTTATGCCCACTAAGTGTTTGATAAAATGCCTAGATGACCAAAGCATGAATATTATTGCTAATATAGAATCCCTTTGGCTTGTATTGATATAGATCAAAGTTGAAAGGGGTGACGAACATTGTATTACGCTCAAAGGCTGGAATTAAGGTATGTGAGGCTAACTATCTACGTTAGGGAATGTTCATGATTCTCCCTACGCCTCATTCTTCATACTTGTCAATAATTTGACTCAGAATACAGTTTAGCCCTAGTTTTATGATATGTTGTAGAACTGTTATCTTCTAGGGTTGCAGTTACAGAATTCGTTCATGGTTATCAATTTGAATATCATGAACTCAACACGTAATCTTTATAGACTTATGTATTGTTACCACATGAGTCTCAGTCTAGAAATTCAGTATGCTCAGAAACAGTCAGTGTTTTCAATTCAGTCCAGCATGTCTATTTCAATTCAGCATTTTTCATTGTTGTTATGGTCTCAGTCCTTATTAATTAACCATAATTATACATATGTGATTTTTCCCGAGGGCACAGCACAGTCTTGTGTATACGTATATATGGCCAAGGCCATTGACTTACACACTACTAGGCCGAGGCCATAGCGTGCATTTATTATTGGGCCGAGGCCCCACATATACAAACACAGATAATTTAGATGATTCAGATACAGAGCAGGGAGTATTCATATCTCTACTTCCTTGCTATTACAGTTACAGTTATCAGTTTCAGTTTCAGTATTTTATTGCTTCAGTTGCTTTACATACCAGTACAATTCAAATGTGCTGATGTCCCTTTTTATTGCTTGGGGGCCTGCATCTCGCGATGCAGGCAACGATATACAGGTTGATGACTCAGCTATTTAGGATTGCACGTATCAGCTACTGGTGAGCCCCAAATTCTTTCGGGGCGTTGTCAGCTATCCAGTTATTTCAATTTATAGACATCTCTATTATTCAGTGCTCTTAGAGGCTTCATAGACACAGTTCAGACAGTCAGATATTTATTATGTTAGCCTTGTTGGCAGTTTTTCAGTTGTTTTGGTTTAAGCCATGTTGGCTACGTTCAGATATTTCAGATTGTCTAAGTATTTCCGCATTATGATTTCAGTCAGACCTTTAGTATATCAGCATGTGTTTAGTTGTTTCCACATTCAGTTATGTTTTTTTTATATCACATGTTGATTCAGCCAGCCAGTTGGTTCGCTCGGTCACATGCAGTCAGGCACCGGGTGCCGTGTTACGTCCAGGCCCAGGTTCGGGGCGTGACAATGTTATTCCATGTCTCATGTTATTTCTTCAATTGCTTTACATACTAGTACATTCAATGTGTTGACGTCCTCTTTTATTTGCCCAGGAGCCTGCATTTCACGATGCAGGTACTGATTTACAGGATGACACATCTGCTCAGTAGGACAACATTCGTATCAGCTTATTGGTGAGCCCCATCTCATTTGGGGTTTAGTCAACTCTTTATTTAATGATTAGCTATGCATATAAGGTATGCTGGGGGCCTTGTCCCAGTGAGTATGTTTTCCCTTTTCAGACTTATGTTAGAGGTTTCATAGACTAGAAAAGTCAGTTATGTCATGTCACACTTTCGGAGTCGTATAGCCATTTTGGCTCATTCATGTTATTTCCGCACTCATGTTTAAACAAGTATTTTGATTAAGTATTATGACTTATTGCATTTTGTAAAGGCTCATCAGGCATTCACATGATATTCCGCTCATGTTATGCCTCATGATGATTCAGCAAGCCATGTGGTTCGCTCGGTCACATACTACTACCGAGTGTCGTGTTTCGCCCAGGCCATGGTTCGGGGCGTGACAAAGGTTGGTATCAGAGACCTAGGTTCAAGTGTCTTAGGGAGTCTATGAAACCGTGTCTAGTGGGGTCACTTTTATATGTGTGTGGCGCCCACACATATAAACAGTTGACCACCAAGAAAATTAGGATTGTCTCACTTCTTTCAACTCTAGATCGTGCATAAAGCTATGTTCTCAGAAATCACTCAGAGTCGTGTGTTATTTCTCATTCTATTGAATACGCCTCGTCTCAATGGATAAGGAGATGTAAATCTAATCATTATCAATGTGTTGCTTTCAAATGGAGTCATCAGGAATTATTCTAAATCGTGCCAGGAAGCTTAAAGCAGTAAGTAACATTATTTTTCCATCGAATTCTGAACGTATCGAATGCGTAAGTGGCGAGAAGGAAATTCGAGGCTCAAGACTTGCTAAATAGTGCATGGTGTGTTTATCAGGTGATAGTACCATTTGAAAGGCAAGTTTCAATATGGTAATACACGTAGGTTATATACCCTATAGAATAAGTTTAATTGGACTCTTTGACCATAGAGCTATAATATAAGGATGATGGTTCAGATTTAAGATCCCACGAGGTAACATGTTATGAAGTTAACCGCAGCAGGCATAAACTTCCACAGTAGTTTTGAGCAGGAAATAGCCTAAGGGCCAACCACCTGTAATACTAGAAAGTCTCAACTTTTTTTAAGGATATATATATATATATATTTGCCATATTATCTATGTACATAAATAGGAAGGGAATGATGCGATAAGCAAACCACGAGCATACAATATTGAATTTTTTTGTAGGGTTAGTTTTAAATTATTTAAGCTTATTCAGATCAGACCTAGAGAGTATGACTGTTACACCTCAGAAAATTTTCCGTTGATGCATAGCGAATAGACTAACTAAGAGCACGAGTATACGGTATTTCAATAAGTAAGGAATGACGTTTGATGACCCTAATTAATATTTCAATGGCATTCGAGATAAGAGAAGAAAGTTTGCCAAGAGAAGGCAAGGCATGCGGTGTGAATCGGAAAGGATTTACGAGTAACAAGTTAATGATGACTTAATAGCGTATTGGAGAAGAATTATAATGTCCCTTAGATTTTTAATGAGGTGATAAACAAGTATCAAGAAGGTTCCATAAGGATCGGAGATCACACCAAGTGACAAGAACAAGATCAGAGAGAAGATGGGTTCCACGGCCGATTATACGGTCCGTATAGTGTTATACGGTCCGTATAATGGTCCGCAGAATTGTCACAGTGAAGTCCCTCACTGGTGAGATTATACGGTCACTTATACGGACCGTATAAAGTTATACGGCCCGTATAATGTGTCGTATAATGGTCACAGAGGCGAGTTGTTGAAGAGGTGATTTTACGGTCACTTATACGGACCGTATAAAATTATACGGCCCGTATAATGTGCCGTATAATGAGCACAAAATCGAGTGGCTAAGGGGCGATTTCACGGTCACTTATACGGACCGTATAAGTTTATACGGACCGTATAAGTGTCCGTATAATTTCCCGACAGATCAAATTTTCACGTTATTAAAAAGGGACCAAGTTTTATTTCATTTCATTTCCCTTCACTCCCCTTTTCTCTAAAGTATCTCTCTACACTTCTCCCACAAGAATTCAAGATATATTAGTGATCAAATACATCAAACTAAGTGAATCAAGTGTAAGAAACCCATTAAAGTTCATCCAAGGCAAGGAATCCCTAAGACAGCCTTCAAAACAAGATATGGCCATTTTGAGTTCCGGGTGATGTCATTTGGACTAACTAATGCACCGGCAGGATTTATGGATTTGATGAACAAGGTGTTCAGGCCCTTCGTAGATCTATTTGTGATTGTATTCATCGACGATATCTTGGTGTATTCTAGATCCGAGGCAGAACATGGAGATCATTTGCGTACTGTCCTTAGAGTTCTTCAAACTCGAGAGTTGTTTGCCAAATTTTCTAAGTGTGAGTTTTGGTTGAACTCAGTGACATTTTTGTGACACATTGTTGCAGCCGATGGTATTCGCGTAGATAGCCAAAAGATTGAGGCCGTGAAGACTTGGCCAAGGCCCACAACTCCTACGGAGGTTCGTAGCTTTCTGGGTTTAGCAGGTTATTGCAGGAGATTTGTTGAAGGGTTTTCTTCTATTTCTGCACCACTCACAAAGCTGACACAGAAATCAGCTAAGTTTCAATGGACGGATGCTTGTGAACGTAGTTTCCAAGAGCTAAAAGATAGACTGACTTCTGCCCCAGTCCTGACACTTCCGGAGGGATTGGAAGGTTATGTTGTTTATTGCGATGCTTCAGGTGTTAGGCTAGGCTGTGTGTTAATGCAACATGGTAAGGCGATTGCGTATGCTTCAAGGCAATTACGGAAACATGAGAAAAATTATCCAACCCATGATCTAGAATTGGCTGCAGTGATTCATGCATTAAAGATGTGGAGGCATTATTTATATGGCGTTCATGTGGATATTTACACAGATCATAAGAGCTTTCAGTATATCTTCAAACAGAAGGAGTTGAATTTGCGGCAACGACGATGGTTGGAATTGTTAAAAGATTATGATGTTGATATCCTATATCACCCTGGAAAGGAAAATGTTGTGGCTGATGCTCTTAGCCGTAGATCCATGGGAAGTTTGTGTGAGGTACGACCCGAGAAAAGAGAAATGGCTCGTGAGCTCCAACAGTTAGCTAGTTTGGGAGTTCGAGTATTGGACTCAGGTAGCAGGGGAACTACTATTCAGAATTCAGCAGTCTCGTCACTAGTAGTGGAAGTGAAGGAGCGACAATACGAAGATCCCATGCTAATGCATTACAGAGATACACTCCCTCAGAAGGAGAAGTCATCATTTGAGATTGCAGGAGACGGAGTTCTCCAATACCGAGGCAGATTATGTGTTCCTGATGTGGAAGATTTACGCCACCAAATATTGAGAGAAGCCCATTGCTCCCATTATTCTGTCCACCCCGGACAAACGAAAATGTACCATGATCTTAAATCTATATATTGGTGGAATGGGATGAAGAAAGATGTAGCGGAATTCGTAGCTCAATGTCCCAACTGTCAACAAGTGAAAATCGAGCACCAAAAGCCAGGCGGATTGTTGCAAGCTATAGAAATTCCAACTTGGAAGTGGGAAGTAATTAATATGGATTTCATTACAGGCTTACGCTGTTCTTGACGTAAGTATGATTCTATATGGGTGATTGTGGATAGACTCACGAAGTTGGCTCATTTCTTACCAATCAGAACGACATATGTGGCAGAAGATTATGCAAAGCTTTATGTTAAAGAGATAGTGCGACTCCATGGTGTCCCAGCATCTATTATCTCAGATATAGGAACTCAGTTTACAACTAATTTTTGGAAGTCCTTCCAAAAGGGTTTGGGAACTCAAGTGAGCCTTAGCACGGCATTTCACCCGCAGACTGATGGACAAGCTGAACATACCATTCAGACTCTTGAGGATATGTTACGGGCATGTATGATAGATTTTGGAGGTAATTGGGGGTGATCACTTACCACTTATTGAATTTGCTTATAATAATAGTTATCATTCTACCATCCAAATGGCACCGTATGAGGCTTTATATGGGCGAAAGTGTAGATCCCCAATGGGGTGGTTCGAGGTAGGAGAGACTAAATTGATAGGGCCAGACTTGGTCCAGCAAGCCATAGAGAAAGTTAAGCTCATACAAGATCGATTATTAGCAGCCCAAAGTCGTCAAAAGTCCTATGCGGATAATCATCGAAGGGACTTGGAGTTCCAAGTGAAAGATTGAGTATTCTTAAAAGTGTCACCAATGAAGGGTGTAATGAGGTTTGGCAAAAAGGGGAAGCTTAGTCCCCGGTACGTTGGGCCTTATGAGATTGTGCGCAAGGCAGGCAAAGTGGCCTATGAATTAGATCTACCTCCTGATTTGGAGTCAGTTCACCCAGTTTTCCATGTCTCGATGCTTCGTAAATGTGTTGGAGGTCCTACTAGGATCGTGCCAGTAAATGTTGTTCAAGTGACAGAAAAGTTGACTTATGAAGAGGTACCCATTGCCATATTAGATAGGCAAGTACGGAGGCTTAGAAACAAAGAAGTGGCCTCAGTTAAGGTTTTGTGGAGAAAGAATAACCGAGAAGAAATGACATTGGAAGCGGACGGAAATATGAGATCCAAGTACCCACACTTATTTCAGCCCCTAGAAGAAATCCAAGATGAGACATCAAGATCGTAAGGTATGTATATTTTTTTTTATGCTTTTGGGTCGTGTGTGGCCAAATTCTACTGTTATTATGTTGTGGCCCTGTGAGGCATTGTTATTATGGGCTGTTGTGACAGGATGGTAGTGCCATATTACAGGGGAAACTCTGGCGAAATTTTTATGGAATCCCCGAGGACTTAACATTCGAGGACGAATGTTCTTAAGGGGGGAAGAATGTTACACCTCAAAAATTTTTCCGTTGATGCATAGTGAATAGACTAATGAAGAGCACGAGTATATGATATTTCAATAAGTAAGGAATGACGTTTGATGACCCTAATTAAGATTTCAAAGGCATTCGAGATTAGAGAAGAAAGTTTGCCAAGAGAAGGCAAGGCATGCGATGTGAATCGGAAAGGATTTACGAGTAACAAGTTAATGATGACTTAATAGCGTCTTGGAGAAGAATTATAATGTCCCTTAGATTGTTAATGAGGTGATAAACAAGTATCAAGAAGGTTCCATAAGGATCGGAGATCACACCAAGTGACAAGAACAAGATCAGAGAGAAGATGGGTTCCACGGCCGATTATACGGTCCGTATAGTGTTATACGGTCTGTATAATGGTCCGCAGAATTATCACAGTGAATTCCCTCACTGGTGAGATTATACGGTCACTTATACGGACCGTATAAAGTTATACGACCCGTATAATGTGTCGTATAATGGTCACAGAGGCGAGTTGTTGAAGAGGTGATTTTACGGTCACTTATACGGACCATATAAAATTATACGGCCCGTATAATGTGCCGTATAATGAGCACATAATCGAGTGGCTAAGGGGAGATTTCACGGTCACTTATACGGACCGTATAAGTGTCCGTATAATTTCCCGGCAGATTAGATTTTCACGTTATTAAAAAGGGACCAAGTCTTATTTCATTTCATTTCCCTTCACTCCCCATCTCTATAAATCATCTCTCTACACTTCTCCCACAAGAATTCAAGAGATATTAGTGATCAAAGACATCAAACTAAGTGAATCAAGTGTAAGAAACCCATTGAAGTTCATCCAAGGCAAGGAATCCAAGTGAAGGTAAAACTAGGGTTTTTGCTCAAGTGAGGCGTTTCCACCCAAGGTTCATTCCTACACCATCTAAGGTAAGATTTATGGTATTTCCATGTTGTTTAAGGTATTTGAAAGTTGAAACACTTGAATTGTAGAAGGATATAGAAAAATGGGTCATGAATGTCGGAATAGTGTCTTTTTGAGTAATAGCTTGGGTTGAGTAATGATTCTTGATATGTTATAAATGATATTGAGAACATGGGATAGACATTGTATATGAATGAATGTAATCGTGTGTTATGACCATGGATATGGATGATTGGAAGTGAATTGAGAAATATGGATAATGTGAATGAATAAAGACTATTGCTATGATATTGTGAATGTATTATTGACGTTTGGGAGTTGATGTATGAGATGGAGGAAATCGTATAAATAAAGGAGATCCTGTCCAATTTTCTCTAGCTTTAGTCATGTATGCTAGCTATCGATTTTTTAATGATAGTACAACTCTAATGAAGGTAGAAACGTGAGCATTAAAGGAGAACGTGCAAGTGATAGAATAGTTGAACGGAAAGGTATGTAAGGCTAACCCTTCTTTCATAAGGCATGGTTCTTTGGCCAAATATCTAATCTTCTATAAGCTTA